>NC_143021.1:38268418-38448918 GCF_055824585.1 Amblyomma mixtum | reverse complement strand
CACGACCGGAGAAGCCCACGGGCTGTGAGAGGGCTGGATCACTCCACGGTATAGCATGTCGCTCACCTGTTCAGCAATGATGCCGCGCTCACCGGTGGAGACGCGGTAGGAGCCGAAGGGACCATGGGTCTCGACATGGTGGCCGGTTGCGCGATTCAACTTCGGAGTGGAAGCACGTTCGGAGCCGCTGAAGCAAGGCGACCAGCTGGACGCTGTGCAGAGGCGGCATCAACGGATTGGGAAAACCCCACAGGGTTGGCGGCTTCGATGAAAGGACGTGATGCGCTAGGGTCATCATGACAGGAGAAGCGTCGGCGGGAGTTCTCCTGCCTGTAAACGACGCGCACGCGAAACGGCCCGATCCATTTCGGCGCCAACGAGGCCGCAAACTGTTGGCTACCGTCGCTGAGAAGGCGTTGGCGCCGAAGCACCAGATCACCCACTTCGCAGTGAACATCCCGGTTGTGCTGCACTTTCTGCTGCGCCTTGGCAGTGCTCAGGTTGCGCAGCTGCGTCGCGTATTCAGCCCATGCTGACGAAGCGACTGGCGTCCGTTAGAGAAGACGGCCCCATACCCAGTCGAGCGGTTAACGGTCGAGCATCAGCTTCTCTTATGCCAAGGGGAAAAAGTTCTGCCCGCTTGCTTGAGTGACCACCAGCAAATCTTGTTCCTGCTCGGTGCCAGGCTGTTAATGGGCTGCATGATGCCGGATGGTCGGCCGCCTCGGGCCTTCACGCTTTGGCACACATGGCACGAGCGGGCGTAGCGTATTACGTCGCTTTTCATACCAAGCCAGGCAGCAAAGCGACACGACTTATTCGGCCTTTTTTCGCACATGCTATTTTTCATTTTTTTTTATTTATTTAAATATACTGTCAATCCCCAGAGGGATTGTAACAGGGATGGGTACAAGAAAAAAAGAAATTTTACAGTTATTGGTAACAAGGAATTATACCAGAGACAGAGCGGCACAATCGACTGGTCACATTATTACAGGACAAGAACCAACACAGAATACTTACTGTGCTTCAAAATACACATATAACAATGGTAAGTACACAGTTTATAAAATTAGGATCATAAAATACATGCAAGAATGAATCACCAAACACTGAAAGCAAAATGATCAATGTAATAACGACACAGATATCATAAAATAGTTTCACTCTGCGTTTGGCCACAATAGCGTTTCTTCTACAAGCTGGGTCAATCAATCAATCAATCACTTTATTTCAGCTTTTTTTTTTGCAAAAACTGAGGGCGGCAAGAGAAAAGCAGTCATTACGACCGCTTGACAAGCCTCGCCACCCCTACAAAGAGGCAGTTTGGTAGCGACTATGATGGTTACTTCATACACTGGTAACAACGCAAGGTACACGGAAGGACAAGGCATGTAAATATATGCATAAAAGGAAACATTTTTTTTAAATATGTGCATAAAAAGAAACTTTTTTTTTCTAAATACATGCATAAAAGGAAACTTTGTTTTCATTTTGCATGGACAAGTAATATTTCCGCACAACAGAATAAAGGTTTTACACAACATTTACGGTTCAGTGCAATAGAATTCTACACATGGGTACGCATACTGTGGGACCTAGCTTGCAAACACATTTCGAATAGCCGAGACAGACATGCTGAGCAACATGTCGTAAAAGGGCGTGTTCAAGTATTTGGGAAGAATGTATTTTAGTGTGAAAAAGCCATAGTTTGTTTTGCATCGTGGTAATGCATAGATGATACGCTGTCGTGTCATATACGGTGTCCGATGTGGTGTAAGTGTCACAATGCTAGAAAGAAATGTGTCGTCTTCGGCTATTATTTTTTTATAGAAGGATGCAAACCTGTAATCGAACATTCTTGTTACGGGTATCATTCTCTATTGCTGGTAGATAGGACGTGTCGGAGCATCATACGGTACATTAGAAATTACGCGAAGTATTCTTTTTTGCAGTACTAGAAGCTTCTGGATGTTAGATGCTGTGGTTTGTCCCCATACAAGGAAGCAATACGATACATAAGAATAAAAGAACGCATAGTACAGATTCAGCTTAGTTTTGCCGGGTAAAATATGTTTATTCAGCGAAATTATCCCAATATATCTGGAAAGGGATAGGCACACTTTGCTTACATGAGCGTCCCACGACATAGTAGCAGTAAATACCACTCCGAGTAATGTGAAGGTTTCCACGTACTCAATGGGGGCGTTGTCGAAATAGAGTGGTGGCACACTGCATATATGCTGCCCCTTCGGATGGAATAATAAAGCTTTAGTTTTTAATTTGTTTATTTTTAATGAGTTCAAAGATGACCACTCAGATAATGATGACAAAACTGTATTTGCGGTGCTAGTTAGTTATTTGATGTCAGGTGAGGACAAAAACAGACTGATGTCGTCAGCATATATGATGTATTTAACTAAGTTACTGATGTTGCATACGTCATTAATATATATGTTGAATAGGAGCGGCCCCAGAAGGCTGCCCTGGGGCACGCCGTTTGTTGTTGTTGTTTATGGGGTTTAACGTCCCAAAGCGACTGAGGCTATGAGAGACGCCGTAGTGAAGGGCTTCGGAAATTTCGACCACCTGGGGTTCTTTAACGTGCACTGACATCGCACAGTACACGGGCCTCTAGAATTTCTCCTCCAAAAAAATTCCAGCTGCCGCGGCCGGGATCGAACCCGCGTCTTTCGGATCAGCAGCCGAGCACCATAGCCACTGAACCACCGCGGCGGCGCACGCCGTTTGTGATTGCTAACAAGTCCGAAGAGCAGTGATTTAAAGCAACATACTCGCGACGAGCACTGAAATACGATTGAGCCGCCGCGGTGGCTCAGCGGTTATGGTGCTCGGCTGCTGACCCGAAAGACGCGGGTTCGATCCCGGCCGCGGCGGTTGAATTTCTTTGGAGGGGAAATTCTAGAGGCCCGTGTACTGTGCGATGTCAGTGCACGTTAAAGAACCCCAGGTGGTCGAAATTTCCGAAGCCCTCCACTACGGCGTCTCTCATAGCCTTAGTCGCTTTGGGACGTTAAACCCCCTAAACCAAACCGAAATACGATTGAATGAGACAGAGGGCGTGGCCACCTATACCGTAGTGGTCGAGTTTTTTAAACAGAGTTTCGTGATTCAGTGTATCGAATGCTTTGCTAAAGTCTACAAAGACGCCTGAGGTGAGGTGTTGAGCTTCGAAGTTATTTCATATGTATTCTTTTTGATCAAGCAGAGCATGCTCACTTGAGCGGGCACTTCACCGCTCGGAACTCGGTCATGATTTCGCCCCTTCTTACGCAGGCTTTTATTCTACTTTGCATCACCGCACCGCCTCCCTGCTTCAACAAACCCCCCGGATTCTTCGACTTCATCGACTTACCTTGGTACCCTTCCGCCACCGACCACGAAGAACTCGAAACCTGCCTTGCACCGCCGTTCCCGCCCCCTGTCAAGTATAACGCCTGGCAACCTGGTGGAACTATCAGCGCGGGAGATACGCATCGACTAGAAAAGACGCATCTGCTCTGGAGCCACTTGGGGCACTTCACCGCTCGGAACTCGGTCATGATTTCGCCCCTTCTTACGCAGGCTTTTATTCTACTTTGCATCACCGCACCGCCTCCCTGCTTCAACAAACCCCCCGGATTCTTCGACTTCATCGACTTACCTTGGTACCCTTCCGCCACCGACCACGAAGAACTCGAAACCTGCCTTGCACCGCCGTTCCCGCCCCCTGTCAAGTATAACGCCTGGCAACCTGGTGGAACTATCAGCGCGGGAGATACGCATCGACTAGAAAAGACGCATCTGCTCTGGAGCCACTTGGGGCACTTCACCGCTCGGAACTCGGTCATGATTTCGCCCCTTCTTACGCAGGTTAGTTACCTGCCGTCCTCGGCATCCTTCCGTTCAAATGACCCGTTCTTACTCGCGGTGTCGTGCCCCATGAAATGCTTGATTGTGTTCGCCGGATGCTGCGCCTTTCATGTTTCCACTACTTTAATGCATTCCTTGTCTTTTTGATGCTCGTCCAGTCAGGTGATATTGAACTTAATCCTGGGCCCTCTGTATCATTAGAGTCTATTTCTGAAGCATTCGCTCGCCTCGAACAAACTCACGCCACAATAATTGCTGAGTTGTCAGCTATTCGCGGTGCCCAGTCTAACATACTAGAATCTGTGAATCATCTGTCTCTGCGTGTCGATGATTTGGAAAGAAATGTTAAGAACGATCACTCGAGTAGCCCCTGCCCACACAATAACACAAGCCAGAACAGTACTAAACTTTCGTTTGAAATCAAACAGCTCGCCGAAAAATGTGATGACGCGGAGAACCGCCTTCGAAGGTCGAACCTTATCTTTTTTGGAATTTCGGATGTAAAAGATGAAACGTGGGCGCGATCTGAAGAACATGTCGTTTCCTTCTGCAGCGAGAAACTGGGTGTGTCAATTGATCCTGCTGACATTGAGCGTGCGCACCGAATGGGACGTTACATGGAAGCAAAGAATCGCCCCATTATTGTAAAATTTGCGCGTTTCAAAACCAAATCAATAATTCTTTCAGCTACATCTCAGCTTAAAAACTCGGAGTTTAATGTTCGCGAAGATTATTCAGCCCGTGTTAGGTTGGCCCGGAAAAAACTTTTTGAGTATGCTCAGCAAACTAACGCTTCGTTCAAGATCCGTTTCAACAAGCTTGTTATTGGTAGCAAGCAGTACGTGTACAATGACACAACCGATTCTGTAACACAGCTGTCGTCGCCATAGCCATCATCACCACCTCCTTTCCGCCGTCTACGTGCCAGTCCTCATCAATCGTCATTAGCAAACAGAGATGCACGGGCTTCTAAGAAAATGACCCTATTATTGACAAATATCCGCAGTTACCTCCCAAAGAAAGAAGCAGTAGGATCCCTTCTTGAAGATAGCACTGCGGATATTGCTATTTTTACCGAATCTTGGCTGACTTCAGATATCGAGGACACAGAGCTTCTTTCCGAAACGAAATCTTTTATTGCTTACAGGCGAGACAGAGAGGGAAGAAGGGGTGGTGGTGTCCTTGTTCTCACGAAATCTGAATTGCATACATCTCCCGTCCATGTTAGTTCCTCTTACGAGATACTTTGCGTTAAACAAATATTATTGTTGCATGTTATCGGGCTCCTAATTGCGACTCCTCCTTTCTTACCGACCTTCACTCCGTCCTACTCGATCTGCACTCCCGCTTTGTTCATGCCAACTTCCTACTTTGTGGAGACTTTAACTTTCCCGATATTGACTGGGAAACCTTGTCAGCACCCTCCGGTCCGTCGAACAATTTTATTGACTTAGTGCTCACGTTTAACTTTACCCAGACAGTTAAAGTGCCTACTCGTGGTGACAACGTTCTCGATCTTGTTCTCGCTTCTAAACCTGAGTTAATTGAGTCATTAACAAGCATCACCGGTCTAAGCGATCACGAGGTGCTTGTATTCAATTTTGCCGTTCCCATCCACACCAAGCAGCGCTCCTTAAAGTACATTCGCGACTACAGTAAAGCAGATTTTCGCGCTATTAACTTCGAGTTAGAAACTTTTTTCCACCTTTTCCACCAAGCCGCACCCTCTAAATCAGTAGAACAAAACTGGTTGCTCTACAAGAACAAAATCTTATCCCTTGTCGAAACACATGTCCCTCTTATCTGCATACGCGGTGACTGTAACAAGCCCTGGTATAGCAATGCCTTACGTCAGTTAGCAAACAAAAAGAAGCGCCTCTATCGTGCGGCCAAGCGTACGAATTCAGTTGAAAAATGGGAAATATATGGCAGGTGCCTACATGAATACATTACCTTACTACGGCGTTCTAAAAAGAAATTTTTTCACGAAGATCTTGGAAACATATTGCGCGTCAACCCGAAAAAATTCTGAAATCTGGTCACTCCTTGCAAAAACCGTACTCAAAACATTTCGTTGATTAACCAAGACGGCTTACATGTCCCTGAGAATGAGCGCGCAGATGTCATGAATTCATATTTTTCCTCCGTATTCACGCATGAACCTGCTCTCCATATTCCCTCAATACCTTCCACTAGTTTTTCCCAAATGCCACCAGCTTTTATAACCCATGAGGGCATCACTAAACTCATCGACAACCTTAAAGTGTCAAGCGCCCCTGGGCCAGACAACATAACTGCAAAAATATTAAAGGGAACTGTGAGCATTTCTAGCCGTATTTTGCAAATTATTTTTCAGCAGTCGGTTTCAAATGGTGAAGTACCAAATGACTGGAAAACTAGTAAAGTAACTCCAGTATTTAAGGCAGGCAACCGATCCGACCCTTCTAACTACCGCCCAATTTCATTAACATCCATTCCATGCAAGCTACTGGAGCACATATTATATTCGCAGATCGCATCACACCTCGACAATAACGCTTTCTTTTATAAAAAACAGCACGGTTTTAGGTCAGGCCATTCTTGCGAGTCCCAGCTCTTCGAATTCACTACAGACCTTCACTTAAACTTAGATTCTTCTTTTCAAACCGACGTCATTTACCTGGATTTCTCCAAAGCCTTCGATCGCGTTCCACACCGGCGTTTAATGACAAAACTCTCCTGCCTCCACATCGACCCTTTAATCCTGTCATGGATCGACTGCTTTCTCCGCGACCGCTCACAATATACAGTAATAGGCAACCATAGATCGTCAAATACCACAGTCCTCTCTGGTGTCCCTCAGGGATCGGTGCTAGGACCACTCCTTTTTCTCATATTTATAAATGATCTTCCCAATGCCGTATCATCTCGTATCCGCCTCTTCGCAGACGATTGTGTCCTCTACCGCCGCATATCTACTCCCGATGATCAGACTCTGCTTCAACGCGACTTAAACCTCATATAAACCTGGTGTACATTATGGCTCATGCAACTGAACATTTCGAAATGCAAATTCATGCATGTATCGAGAAAGCGAAATAACCTCAGCTATCAGTATTCATTAAGTTCCACACCACTCTCCGAAACAGAATCATACCGGTATCTTGGAATCATCACAAACAACAAACTAACCTGGTGTGAGCACATTGCAAAAATTTGTACAGACGCTTCCAAAATGCTTGGGTTTATCAGACGATCCCTTGCTTTTTCACCCCATTCTGTCCGACAGCTCGCCTACGTAACATTCATCCGTTCCAAACTCGAATATGCCTCGGCGATCTGGAATCCCCATCAAAAATATCTAATCGATCAGCTTGAAGCCATCCAAAATCGCGCGGCCCGTTTTATCACATCGCAGTACGGCAGACAACACAGTGTAACTCTCATCAAGGCATCCCTTGATCTGCAACCCCTGGCACTCCGGCGTAACATTTCACAGCTCTCTTTGTTTCACAAATTGTACTACACCTTCCCACAGCTAAGAAACTCTGTATTGCACCCGCCGCTTCGCACCTCACGACGACTTTTTAACTCTTTAAGTCTGCAGCGCATTCACGGCTCCACAAACTCATTTAATAAATCTTTTTTACCTAGCTCCATTACACTGTGGAATGACTTACCCGATTTCATAGTTATTGAAACAGAACCCATTAAATTCAGGCAGTTATTATCATCACATTTCAAGGGCTGAGTTATTTTGTCGTGTTTTTGAGTGTGTGCATGTGTTTTTTTTTCTTATCTCAAGTTGTTCTTGAGCTGCTGTGTCTTTCTCTTGTTAATATTTTGATAATGTTAATGTTGACCATGTACCCTGTACTTTGTATTTCTTGTTGATTTCACTGACCACTGATTATGAAACGACCTTTCCCCCCCCCCCCCCTTATGTAATGCCCTAAGCCAAGGGCCCTTAAGGGTAAATAAATGATGATGATGATGATGATGATGATGATGATCTATGCTTTGTGAATCCATACTGACAGTTGGCTATTACACAGTGCTTCTGTAGGAAATTGTAGTAACGTAGATGCATTATTCGCTCTAGCCCCTTGGAGAAAAAAGGTAGTACAGATATTGGCCTGTAATTTCCTAGAACGTTTTTATCACCTTTTGTATAAATAACCACAGCTTTGGCCACCTGCATGGCAGCGGGAAAACGTCCTGTGCGAAGCGCGGCATTGTAAATATGTGTAAGGCATGGCACGATCAAAGGTAGTACGTATTTTACAGGTAAACTTTGAATATTACTTGGGTCAAGACTTGTCGTGTTCTTTAAACTTTTGCACACCGAGTAAACCTCAGCTTCGTCGGTTGGTTCAAGAAACATCGATTCGTTTAGCCTGTTGCCCAAAAATCTAGACATACCTGGATTGTACTGACTGCATCCAACTTCAGTGAAATATCGGTTGAAGGCATTTGCAAGGGACGGCCCAGCGATTTCCTTGCCATGCATAACTAGGCTCGCGAGGTCCTGATGTTGGTTATTTCGATTTAGCAGAATATTTAGGCGTTTCCACTTTTCTTTCGGGCGGTCTGAGAGATGCGCATTAAACAAGTTATTGTAGTAGGCAGTCCTAGATGATTTAATTTCGCTGTTTAAGCGGTTCCTTAGCGACTTATAAGTGGCTAACACTGCGGGGGCTCTACTTTTTATGAAAGTCACGAAGAGCTTGTGTTTCTTTTTTACCAGTCGTACCAAGCGAGCAGTCATCCATGGCTTTCGTGCTTTTTTTTGAAGGTTTTATCTCAACGATAGGGAAACACTCATTATAAATTGGGAGAAATAGCCGAAGGAGCTCACTGTATGATTCATCGGGTGTTGCGTGCTGGAAAACAGGATTCCAGTTCACAAGTGAAATACTGTTCCTGAAATGGTCAAGGCGGCTTTGGGAAAGTAGCTGTCGACGGACTTTCAAGGCTGTCTTTGCGGAAGGTTCTTTTTGAAGACGGACGAAGATAGGAAGATGGTCGCTAATGTCTATCGCAATACGACCGGCAAATGACGCATCCTCGCGATTGGTGATTAGTAAATCCAAAGAAGAAGAAGAATGTGAGGTAACACGTGTAGGTCCGCGGATTTCATTTTGGAAGCCAGCTGTTTGTATGGTGACTAACATGCGCTCTTGCACTGAACTGCTTGTGCTCATATCTATGTTGAAATCGCCCCCGATGCACGCCAAGAAGTTTTCAGAAAGAAAAGATAACTCGTGTTCGAAGCTGCCAAAAAAATTGGCTGTATTGCCATGTGGGGGACGATAAACAACGCAAAAACTTGACCGCCACACCTAACTGTCAGCATTTCTATGTCATCGTTACTTAAGCAGTGATCAGATAAAATGTCACAGGAATAGTTTTCTTTGATCAACATTGCTACGCCTCCGCCCCGCTTCGTAGTACGATTAAGAAAAAATGATCTGTACCCGGGAATATGGATGACGTCAACGTCTGAGCGATACCATGTTTCTGTCAATAGAATGACATCCAAGGGACAGGTTAAGCTGCATAAAAAGTATGTTAGTTGGTCAGCTTTATTTACGGCCGATTGCATATTAAAATGTATGATTTGGCAGCATTTGTCTTTGTTTTGGGAAAAATATGCGTTGAGCTGTGAAGGTGTGAAAAGTGGCGATTCCTCCATTGGCAATGTTAGAAGAGCAATTTCCTGGTGTGCTGCTTTACGGCGTCCCTAATTCATCTTCGATAAGTCTGCTTGTGAGTAGATGTGAACCACCGAAGAATCGTCAGTTTGGCGGGCTAGAAAAGTGCCGTTCCTCGTCCACACATGTTTCCACGAGACCTCCTTCTTTCTCGCAATCGCAGCGCCTAGAAGCCTTTTGTTTTCTGGTGTCAAGTGTTCATTGACATTAATCGGTGGTGAAGTTGGCAAAGAACAATCTACACTGATGTCCTCATTTTTCAGACGTACTTTTTTCGCCTTTTCCAGCACTGCGTCCCTTTTTACACGGGATTTAAATTGAACAACAATGTTTGAATTATTAGGGTCACGAGTGGGCACTCGGTGGCAACACGCTACGTCCGACTCAGTGATAGGTTCATGAATAGCATCTCGAAGGTTTGTAGCAAGATTAAGAACGTTTTCCTCGTCTTGCTTCAGGACACCTTTAATTTCAATGTTCGACCTTCGTGAATACTGTTCCGCATGATTAAGCTTTCTCTCAAGCTCCTTTGTCTGCTTTTCCAGAGCAGCACACGCCAAGCTCAATTCGTTGGTTACTTGCTCCAACTTGGCGTTCTTTTCCTTTTCATTTTTTAGTTCCCTTTTTAGGTCCTCAATTTCAGCATGCGCGTGGTCAATGCTCTTAATCATCTCAGTTTGCTCATTGCGAACTATTCGGATTTCATTGCGCAGGTTTCGTTCGACAGATTCTCGTGAAGCTTTCAGTTCCTGCTTTATCTCTTCTTTCAACTTTGACAGATCGGCTCGCATTTCATCTTTTACTTTTGCCGCGTCTTTTGACATTTTCAGAACAACAGGGCACACACCAGTTGGCAGCAGCGGCGACGGACAAGAAATGCAAAAAATTCGATGTGTAAATGCCAAGCACTAACCTGAGGAACCGGGCAAACGGAGCGTTAGGCGTTGTTTTCCGTGCGTCGTCGCTACTGCCAAGTGATGAGGGTAGCCAGCGATAGCGGTTTTATATCCGGGTCGCGGTACGTCACTGCTGCTGGTGACAGCAGACGCCCCTCGTCGGTGACGATTACGTCCCCTGGTGCCGGTTGTCCGGTAAAGGGCAGCGCGTCCAAGCGGAGGGAATGCTCGGTCGGCTAGAAACTGTCGATGCAAAGGGGCGGGAACGACCTGCGGAACCGGGCAAACGGAGCGTTAGGCGTTGTTTTTACTCGAGAATTCTGAAGCGTGAGAGCGTGTTTGCGGCGTGTGTTTCTAGAACGGTTGGTACTAACAAAGGCTAAGGGATCAATCTTAAAATAATTGTTAAGCAGTCGAAATAAGAACTTGAAGCCGTGTACCTTTGCTCGGTTAGTCAGCGTTGGAAGGCCTGCGCGATGCAGTAGTTCAGTTGAGGAATCGTTGCGGCGGTATCTATTGAATATGAATCGAACAGCCTTGCGCTGCACGCTTTCTAACATGGTCACATCGTTTTTCACGTACGGAAACCGTTGGCGTATTCAAGAACTGGACGAATAAGGGTGACATATGCGAGTTGCTTAGTGCAGGGAGCAGTGTGACGCCGCACACGTTTGAGAAAAAACAGTTTGTTCGTAGCTTTTTTGTGACGTTTCGAACGTGCGTTCTGATGTTATCGGTACGCCCAAGTACCGATACTCCTGCACTTTACGTAGTGGGACTTTGTTGAGGCGATATTCAAAATTCAACGATGTCTTATTCTTGTTCTCATGGAAACTGTTTTGTCTGAATTCATAATCATCTGCCATTTATTGCACCATTGCGCGACATGATTCAGGGCGTTGATAAGGTTTACTTGGTCATTCGAATTTTTCATGTCTTGATAAATCACGCAATCATCTGCGAATAGGCGAACTTTGGCATTTATATCCCTGGTTACGTCGTTAATGAAGAGTAGCAAGTACTGAGCCCTATGGAACGACGGGTAGGACAGGAACCGTGTCTGAAACGCATTCACCAAGCTGTACAAACTGGTAGCGAAGATAGTCAATAATCCAGCGAAGAATCGGGCCGTCTACAAATAAGTTCTCTAGTTTAAATAACAATTTCATGTGGGACACCCGATCAAAGGCTTCTGATAAATAAAAAAAAAATAACATCAATTTGTGAGTGGTCGTTAATGCCTAACGCAAAGTCATGGAGGGTTTCAATTAGCTGGGTAACGGTAGATAAGCCCGCTCGAAACCCATGTTGGTTTGTATTAAGTAGATTGTGTTCTACAAACTGGGCCATGTATCTAAGTATGATATGCTCAAGTAATTTACAGCACGTGCAGGTGAGTGAAATGGGACGATAATTAGTCGGTGAAGATG
This sequence comes from Amblyomma mixtum, assembly GCF_055824585.1. Taxonomy (NCBI): domain Eukaryota; kingdom Metazoa; phylum Arthropoda; class Arachnida; order Ixodida; family Ixodidae; genus Amblyomma; species Amblyomma mixtum. The sequence goes on along the minus strand of NC_143021.1, from coordinate 38,437,026 downwards.
AGTTGCCTGACTTGTGCACAGGGGCTACTTTAGCTATTTTCCATTCTGATGGAAACGGCCTTCCCGGAGTGATTTTGAATACAAAAGAGAGAAATTTACTGACTGGTTCCACATACCGTTTCAGAAAAGTATTTAGGATTCCGTCCGGTCCGTTGCTTTTCTTCTCGTCTAGACTCAGCAGAAGCGATAACAGTCCGCTCTCAGATATAATAGGAACGCCTGACAGTTTAACGTGACCGGTAGTGCTGGACCTGCATTCAGGAAGCTGGCTGTCGTCTGGCGAAAAAATTGACTGAAAGTACCGGTTGAATAAATTTGCCTTTTCTCTGCCTTCCTAGGGAGATACCGGCGAATGAGCGCTTGGACGTTGATTAATATAATGCCAAAGCTTATACGGGGCGGTTTTGGTTTGGTTTGGTTTATGGGGTTTAACGTCCCAAAGCGACTAAGGCTATGAGAGACGCCGTAGTGGAGGGCTCCGGAAATTTCGACCACCTGGGGTTCTTTAACGTGCACTGACATCGCACAGTACACGAGCCTCTAGAATTTCTCCTCCAAAGAAATTCCAGCCGCCGCGGTCGGGATCGAACCCGCGTCTTTCGGGTCAGCAGCCGAGCACCATAACCGCTGAGCCACCGCGGCGGCACGGGGCGGTTTTGATAAAATTGTTTAAAGTGCTGCTGCAAAAACATTCTTTCGAGCATTTAATTTTATTCTTAAAGGGACTATGAAATAAATTTATTGAGATTACGTAAAGATAGGCAATCCATCACTCGTCGCCCCAGCTCAAGAATATTTGAGTTAGCATCAATAACAACGAAGTTATAGACGATTAAAAATCACGCCCCTCCTCTCCCCCTCAACTCGTACGCGCGGAGCACCATAAAAAATAAAGAAAACAGCTCCGGGACTGGGCACCGCCCATGAATACGTCATTCGCTGACGTTCGGTTTACGACTTCCGGTTGTCGCACTCCCGAGGAGCAGCGTGCGTCGGCAGCGTCTCTCCGGTCTCTGCGCTTTCTTGGCTCCCGAACTCGCGACAGAAAGAGCCGGCAGAGGTAAATTGAAAACATGCGCGAAGGCAATGCCCTGGCTCGCGCTTGCCCGAGGGGGTCGCGCGGCGGCTCGAGCAGACGATTTTCACCGCTACCGGAAGTGTGCCCGTGACGTCGTAGCTGCCGCGGCTCGAGCGAATGAGAGCGTGTGGTGGCCTGCCGACGTCATGGGACTAGTGACGTCTGTTTTCCCGATTTTGGTTCCAAAATGGCTCCCTACGAAGACACCGAACGGCCCGCGAATTTTAAAAAACACGATTTTTAAAAATTCATAATAAATTGCCGGCTCAGTTCCGAAGACTTGGTGTCAATGCTTCTGAGCATAACATTTACAAGCGGCTTTTAATTCTTTCCCTTTAAGTGACTTTGTTAATTCCCGGCTCGGCGATTGGTAGGCTGGGACAGCTTGTAACTTGTTAGATTTGCATAGTCTTTTTATTTTGCGCTTCGTGTGTATTATATCACGCGTGATCCAAGGATTTTGCTTACGGATGACCTTTAGGGAGGAGGGTACAAAACTGCCAATGCAATGCCCAATATGAGCTTTGAATTGAAGCCAGGCCTCATCTATGCTAGTTTGTTCATTGGTGCAGAGATCATAGAAATCTGGAAATTCGTGAGCAAGGTATGTAAGTATGGCTGCGTCATCTGCTCTATTAAAAACGTGTACACTTTTAAATGGACGATGAGAGCGGATGACATTCGGTAAGGGCAAGGTGCACGAGACCAGTTCATGGTCATAAAATCCTTCATGTATATGAATATCAATTGTACCGCGGAGGAAGTGGTTCGTAACAAATATTAGGTCGAGAATTGTTCTGAACGCTCCCTGGATGCGAGTGGGCGTGGAAACAAGCTAACTTAGATTAAGTGTGAACAAAAAATCAAGCATTATGGATCTTGCCACAGTTCCTGAACCCTGAGAGCTCCAGTCAGTTTCCGGAAAGTTAAAATCTCCTGCCATTAGTATCCTGCTGCCAGACATATGCTTCAACATGTAATCAAACAAGGGATCTAGGTACGAGTTTTCTGTGTTTGGTGGCCGATAAACAGCGCCAACGTGCGCGATACCATTTGTCAGATAAATCTTACACCAAACTGATTCAGCTGTTAGAACGTCCGGCATGACTGAATATTTTATGCCACCTTTATTAAGTAGAGCGACACCCCCTCCTTTTGATTCTCGGTCTTTTCTTACAATTGTGCAGCCCGGCGGCACAATTTCACGAGCAGAAATGTTATTGTGTAACCATGTTTATAACTGCGACAATATCGGGTTTGAAAGCCAGCACAATAGCTTCAAGTTCATGTGTTTTATTTGTAATACTGCGTGCATTTAAGTTGAGTGCAGTTAGTGACGTTGACTCCTGGTGATTCGCTTTCCAGTTTTGTTTTGATCTTCAATTTTTGGCTCAACTGCAACAATGTCACTGCACTCACTATCCCATGTGAAGAGCTGACCATTTATTTTTACTTTGTAGTATACCAGAGAGACCTTTTCTTTTTTTACCACGGTGTTCTTCAGTACGGTCTCATAATTTTTTCCTAACATTCCTGACAGCAAGCGAAAAATCTTCTCCAATGGAGTAACCGGAATCTTTTAGTTTAGAACATTTTTTAAGAATGCTAAGTTTGTGTCGGCAGTCAAGAAACTTCATTATTATCGGCCTAAGTCTAGTTTCGTTGTCTTTACTTGGTCTGCCCAGATGATGAATTCTTTCAATGTCTGTCTTTGTAATTCCAAGTGTATCCTCAAAGACTGTTTTCGTGACAGTTTCATGCAAAGTGTCTGTAGTTTCATCCTCCTGCTCCTTAACACCATAAATGATTAGATTAGAGCGACAATTTCTGTTCTCAAGGTCGTCGATTTTGCTGATTATGGTAGCAAGGTTACGTTCTAATTCCGTGACTTTCCTGGCGCACTCCGTGACTAGCTTTTCGAGCCCACAAATTTTTTCAAGCTTCTTTTCTATTGCAACAAGCTTCTTCTGGCAATAAGCGTCGATATGCTACGGTTTATTCTTGAAAAAGTTGGTGCACACTGTGGTGGCTCTACAGTTGGAAGTGGATCGAAATTATTTCAGAAAGGAGCCACTCTCCTTGGCCATCGCACGACGTATGACACTGCTTTTAATTCTAGGCACACTTCACACAATTAAATATACTTTCACAATTAAATATACTTTCACAAAATTAAATATACTTCGTCCTTTGCATTTTCCCCAGACGACAATAAACTATCGCGAAAATAAAAAGTGCTTTTCTTTTTCAAACCACCCCTGCGGCCGAGCGCAGGTTCACATGCATGGGGTAGAAGTTTTGACAAATGCCGTTCGTTCGTATTTGCTGGCTTTGTTGTAGAAAAAAAGCTTTGGTGTTGTTGTATATAACTGAAATATTTTAAATATCAGCGATTTTTCGTACGAGTGTTTTTTTTTATAGAAAATAAATGTTCTTTACGAATCAAGTTTTCAGGGTCCTGTGTGCACTCGAATTTTTGTGTAGATATTACAGTGAAAGAAACACCTAACCCTTCGGTTTTATTAAACAATAAAAATTACTAAGATATTGTTCCGGCGCAGGCTCTCTTTCTTTTTATGTTTTTACCGGCGGCATATAACACCCCCCGAAAAATATTTCTGGTTACGCCACTGGCTGGCGGTATCACCACCTTGAACGCCTCGCTTGTGTCGTTCTCGGAGGGTATCCACCTCAGCAGGACGCCGTCGGAATCCAGCAGATACGAATCCAGCGCGCCTACCAGCTGTTTCCAAGCGCTCCGCACAGACCCCGCCCGGCTCCCGCAGCCTGTCGAACACCCTTAGACAAAACGGATCTCGCCGCTGAGCTTCGTGTTCTGCTGAACACGATCCCCACGGAACTCACGTAGTCCACGTGGTTCACGCTCTCGCCCGGGATCAGCGGTTGGTCCGCACCCGTTACATGAGGTACGGCTAGGGTCAGTCCCGCGCTCTCTCTGTCTGTCGGGCGGTGCGCCGCGAGACCTTCCTCGCTCTGTACAGGCGCTCGCGTCAGCCACGGCGTTGTTCCCTTTGCGGTAGCGGGCGGTAAAGTCGTAACGCTGCAACAAGAGGGCCCAACGCGCTAGGCGGCCGCTCGGCTCGCTGGGTCGTGTCAGCCAGGTGAGCGCCATGTGATCCGTGTCGATCACAAATGACACCCCGTCGACGTAGTAGTCGAACTTTCGCAGAGCAAAAAATTGGCAGTGGCTTAGCTCTAGTTGCGCCTGGATATACAAGCGAAAAGCTGCAGTTATGCTTTGTTTGACGTCATGGCTGTCGCAGTTCGCGCACAATGCACTGGGAGCACCACGGTAGCGGTGTAGATTTTGAGCCAACTCCCTCGCTACCACTTCTGGGTCTTCTTTTCTTCCTTGCATGGCGAATGTCTGCGCCTCTTCTATGGCCGCCGCCGCCGCTCACGCGTGCGTTCTCGCAACGCCTTGCGAAAGAGCCTTCTCTTGGGACGGAGACCGCCGTCCCAACCGCCCCAAGCGGTCAACAGATGGCGAGGAGGAGAAGTAACGACGGAGCACGCGGCCTCTTTTATGTCCGCCGCCGCCGCTCGGGTGTTATGGAAACGCCTTGCGATAAGAACCGCTGGCAGCGGGGAAGGGTAAACAGGTGGCGAGGAGGAGGAAGGGCGCGCCGCGGAGGCGCCCAGGGGTGGCCCACGCGAAGCGCGGTGTTGACGAGCCTATAGTGAAGCTTTTCCTTCTCTGTCACCGAGTAGTTCCTCTCTGCCGGCGTCAACGAGCGGCTCGCAAATGTTACCGGACGGAGGACGCCTTCATGCTCCTGAAGCAACACTGCTCCTAAGCCCAGGTCGCTTGCGTGTGTTTGAATCACAAACTCCCTGTTTAGGTCGGTTAGCGGCTACTCAACCGTGTCCGCGAGCCTCTTGACCGTGGCCCCAACTCCAGCGCTCGCCCTTCTTCAAAAGCTTTGTCAAAGGTGCCTACAGCGCTGCGCAATCTGGGATGAACTGGCGATAAAAGTTCGCCATTCCCAGGAAGCGTCTGAGACCGGCTAGATCTGACGGCTACGGAAACTTAAGCAGAGCCTTGAGCTTATCATCGCACCGTAGAATGCGGCCTCTGTGGACAGTGAACCCCAACAGTGTTATTCGGGTTGGGGCGATCTGTGCCTTATTCGGGTTCAAAGTGATTCCCAAGGACCTCAGTCTCTCTGGGATGTCCCTAAATTGGCGCAGGTGTTCCTCAAACGTTTTCTAGTACACCACGATGTCGTCTAGACATGCGAGCGCATGTTGCCACTTCGCATCTCCCAGAACACGGTCCATTAGGCCCTGATAAGTAGCGGGTGCTCCTACCATGCCAAAAGACATCCTTTTGAACTGAAAAAGACCGCTGTGACAAGTTAAAGCAGTTTTCTCCTTATCACGCTCATTCATTTCCACCTGGAAATATCCGCGGCTAGCATCGAGCGTTGTAAAGTACATCGCTCCACCTAGGTTGGACACTAGGGTAGAAATGGTTGGTACGCGTCCTTTCTCGTAACCTCATTCAGTCTGCGGTAGTCCACGCAAAGTCGATACGTATCGTCTTTTTTTGGAACTAAGACTACCGGGAAGTTCCAAGGGCTGTTAGACCTCTAACAAAGCCAGTGTCGATAAGCTCGTCTAAGGCGCTGTCTGGTGCTTTTCTCTTAGCCAGGCTAATTTGTCTAGGATTCTACTTCCAAGCCAGTGCGTCACCCATGTCTATTCTGTGCCTTACTAGTATAGTGAGGCCAGGACGGCCCGTGAATGTCGCGTTGAATTCGTAGGACAGAGATGACAAACGTGCCTGCTCCCTCTCCGATACGCAGTTCACTTCCGACAAGGGGTGTATTAGGATGGCAAGTTGGGCTAGCTGGGTGAAATTCATTTTAAAAGAAATATACAGCGCGAACAGAGACGAAGAAGTAGTTCACAACAGAATCGCTGGTGTTGTGCACTTCATCCGTCGTCTCTGTTCACGCTGTACATTTCTTTTAAAGTCAACACGCGGTGCGCTGCCCTTTCCTGCAGGGCGGTCTTCTACCGCGGCAGGCTATATGGAAATAATACGGAATATGGAAAGAAGGCTTGAAGAAAGTAATCGAGGTTATAATCTGTCGTACAGATTAGGCGGAAATGTAGTTGAGCAGCGACTCTCGGGTTTAATGTATGCGGACGATATTGTACTGTTAGCAGATAGCCAGGAAGAATTACAAACTTGGGTTAATGGTTGCGGAGACGAATGAGGCGCTCTAGAATTCAGTTTTAGCGCAACTAAGTCAGGTGTGATGATTTTCAACGATACAACTGATCAGGTGCTTACAATACAAGGCCACGAAATACCCAAAGTGGCCGAATACAAATACCTCGGGATATTGATTTATTTATTTTATTTCAAGATACCCCTAAAGGCCCTCTTCACGAGGGTATTACATAGGGGGTGGTAAAAATTTCAACTTGAATACATAGAAGGAACATTAACATGAGTAACAGGGCAAAAAAAGAAGCAAGAAAAAAGCAAAAACTGGTAGTCAGCAAGAATCGAAATGTGGCGGAACAACAAGACACAAAATAAACAAAAAAAAAACAAGAAAAGAAAACACAAAGATAAAAACAACGGAATAAACAGAACTCGAACACACTGCGGTGAGCAGAACAGAACTAGAAGAAAACTACACAAGCCTTTGATTTTTTAAAAGTTCATGAAATGATGTCGCATTCGTTTCAGTTGCGATTGTGTAAGGCAGCCGGTTCCAATCAATAATGGTTTTGGGTATGAATGATTTAGCATAACTTGAAGTGCGACATGTGATGCGTTTGATTTTGAAAGGATGGTCACGGCGTGGAAACACTGCTGAGGGCAAGTGAAAGAAATTGTCGTGAAGCAACGGATGATGGTAAATTTTGTGAAAAAGAGTTAAGCGAGCCAGTTTACGACGATGGGAAAGGCTGTCAAGTCCAGCACGAGCTTTTAAAGCCGTGACGCTAGTAAAACGTGAGTAGTCAGAACACCCCCATTCCAGACAACGAGTTCCCCTCAATATTTAACACCTTCTTTTCATCTGTGTTCTCTTCTGAAGATCATTCTACCCTTCCGGAAGTTCCCGATCTTAATTACCGCTACATGACACCTATTCAGATAACTGAAGATGGCATCACGTGTCTCATAAATTCTCTTAAGGTATCTACTTCGGCTGGTGTTGATGGCATTAATTCAAAAATTTTAAAAAATACAGTTCCAGTTGCAAGCAAAATTTTATTTCATATTTTTCAGCAATCATTAACTACAGGAATACTACCCTCAGACTGGAAGATAGCTAAAACAGTGCCAATTTTTAAATCTGGTAACAAAAACTCAGCTGAAAATTACCGTCCTATATCTCTCACGTGCATCTGCTGCAAAATGCTGGAACACATAATTTCATCGCATGTTTTCAGTCATCTTGAGCAGAATAACTTTTTTTTCACTAATCAACACGGGTTTAGAAAGGGTCACTCCTGCGAAACACAGTTATTCGAACTAACTACTGACTTGCATTTTAATATGAACGATAACCTTCAAACTGATTGTATATTCCTTGATTTTGCCAAAGCTTTCGACCGCGTAGCTCACTGCCGCATGATTTCGAAATTATCACCACTCAGTCTAGACTCGCTAACTTTAACATGGCTTCGTAACTTCCTCTCGCATCGCCAACAGTTTGTATTTGTTAATAATCTGTCCTGTAACCTTTCCCCGGTTAACTCCGGTGTACCGCAGGGCAGTGTGCTTGGTCCCTTATTATTTCTTATTTATATCAATGATTTACCTAATAATATAACTTCCAGTATGCGAATTTTCGCGGATGATTGCATCATTTATCGCCCTATTAGATCTACTAATGACCACCTGGCGCTCCAATCAGACCTCCTTACTATTAACGACTGGTGCAACTCATGGTTAATGACTCTTAATGTATCAAAATGCAAAGTCATCTCTTTCACCCGTAAAAATAACAAATATAGCTATACATACCGTATTCAAAATGATCTACTCTCTCAAGTATCACATTACAAATACCTTGGCGTTAACCTTTCTTCAGATCTTTCATGGTCATTCCGTATCTCATCCATATGTGCTGTCGCCTCGAAGTCATTAGGATACCTACGCCGTAATCTCCGAAATTCACCATCTAATATTCGAAAACTAGCATACCTCACTTTTGTCCGTCCACAACTTGAATTTGCTTCTCCCATTTGGTCTCCCTATCATAAGAACATGATCATCGCGTTAGAATCTATCCAAAACAGGGCAGCACGATTAATTTCACGAAACTATAACTACTGTTCAAGCATCACTCAGATTAAAACAGATCTTTCTCTACAATCATTAAGCACGCGCCGTGACATCGCTCTCCTAACACTATTTCACAAATATGCGCACTTCAATAGAACTAGTTCATTTCAACTCGATGTCTCATCCCGCACGTCGAAAAGATTGTATAATCAGTTTAGTTTTGCAAGAATATATGGTGACACATTGGCTTTTAATTCATCTGCACTACCACGAGCCATCAGATTATGGAATGATCTGCCAGACAACATCGCTTCCGCATCTAATCTAGAATCTTTCCATTCTCAACTCATCACATATTTCACTGAAACAGTCATTTAGCAAGCCTACGTTCAAATATTTTATTTTTTTCTGATTTTTTGTTATTTGCTTCGCTGCTACACTCGTGCCATTCGGATGTCTTCTTATTTATGTTTGTCTGCCATGTTTCTGTGTTTTCCGTCATCGCGCTATTTTACTTATTGTTCCCACGTTCGGTGAGCACATTATCCTTTATTGTAGTGCTTTATTTTGTGCCGCGTATTCTTTTTTTCTCTTTTCCTGTTGTTATTTCCGCGTCGTTTCTTCTTCTCTACTAATTTGTTGATATATTGTTTATCATGACTTATATGTTTCTATTTTGTTTCATTTGGTTATTAATGCACTGTATAGATTTATTCCTTTTTTATCATGATCGTATGTTTCCTTTGGTTATTAATGCACTGTATTATATATTTTTCGCCCCCTTATACAATGCCCAATGGGCCTGTAAGGTATTTCAAATAAATAAATAAATAATTAAATAAATGAAACGAGCAGCACGGTTTTGCAGCAAAACGTTCAGTTGGGCGAGTTGGTAGATATTCATGATGTGAACAGCGCGAACTACAAGGGACAAAAAAAGAAGGTACACAGGACGACATTGTCTAGAATGTAAAGTCATGAAAAAGAAAAAGAAAAAATTTACTGCATTATTCAATCAAACACGTGTACTATACACCCACAGTGATCAGACGACACGAGAAGTTGTCGAGGCTTTTCACATCGCAGGGGATCAACAGAATTGCGTCAGCAAACCATCTGTTTTCCTTTGCGATAGGGAGATGAATTTTCTCGGGAGCACCTGACGATTGTTGCGTTTCATGTTTTTAGTTTTTTGTGTTTTTTCTTCCCTTTGATTGTTTCTTCACATAAGAAGGTTTCAGTGAACAAACCTTTTAGTTGCGAGTCAGCGCTCGTCCTGTGTCCCTTCTTTTCTTGTCCCTTGTAGTTCGCGCTGTTCACATCATGACGGTTTTGCAGGGATTCTATGTTATCTTTGATGTAGGCTTGATCTGGGTCCCATATGGCGGAAGCGTACTCAATTTTAGGTCGAATTAATGTAATATAAGCAAGTTTACGCACGTGCGCCGGAGCATGTCGAAGGTTACGTTTTAAAAGGCCAAGAGAACGGTTAGCAGCTGCTAGAATCAAGTTAATATGATAGCTCCAGGTTAAGTCTGATTGAAGGTGAACTCCTAGATACTTGTAAGTGGAAGTTGTCTCAACTGTTATGTCATTAAGAGAGTATGCGGTTGGTATGCGATACGAATTTCTAGTAAATGAGACGAGCTTTGTCTTAGAGGGATTTAGGGTCATACGCCACAACTGACACCAAGTGTTAATAGAATCGAGGTCAGTTTGTAAGGATTGTCGGTCACAGTCATTTGTAATGGTTCGATACACAACACAGTCGTAAGCAGTCTAATTTGTGAAGAAATGCAATTTGGCAAGTCATTAATAAATATTAGAAAGAGCAGGGGACCAAGCACACTCCCCTGAGGCACACCAGATGTGACATGGGCCATTGTAGAGTTAGAACCATTAACAGAAGTGAACTGAGCGCGAGATGAAAGGAAGTCTTTAATCCATGATAGTACCTGAGGGTGAATATTAAGGTGCGATAGCTTGAGAAGTAGTCTATGGTGGGGAACCCGATCAAATGCCTTTGAAAAATCTAAAAACAAGGCATCGACTTGAATTCCGACATATAAAGAAGTAAATAAGTCGTTAGTAAAATAAGTCGTAAAATAAGTAAAATAAGTTTAGTAAAATAAGTTAAATAAGTCGGGTGTCGACACTCAGCTCGACACCCGGCGAGCTGAGTGTCGCAAGAAAATTTCTTGCGAAAACCGTGCTGATATTTAAATATGATGTTATGATCTTCAAGATAATGAATGATCTGAGTGTGTATGACATGTTCAAGGAGCTTAGAGAAAGTGCAAGTCAATGATATGGGTCTATAGTTTAGAGGATCAGAGCGGACGCCAGATTTGAAAATTGGAATTACTTTGGCTATACGCCAGTCGTGCGGGATGGAGCCAGAAGATAAAGACTGAGAAAAAAGTACAGACAAGACTTGGAAAATACTGTGAGATATCTTTTTTAGTATTTTGTTGTTAAAGCCCAGTGGATCTGCGCTTGTGGTAATTTTAAGATTACTTAACAAAGTAAGAATACCATCTTCCCTGATGACTATTGGGGGCATTGAATAATCTCGAAATGGGTTGAGAACTGGAGAGGTGGTGATGACTTCTTGAGTGAAAACAGATGAAAAGGCATTGTTGAAGAGCTGAGCAGAATGGACATCGTCCAGCTGGTCACCATCAGAACTTGTCAAAAAAGAATCGGCACGCGAATGAGGGTTAATTGCTCTCCAAAACCTACGGAGATTATTAGACAGCATGGTAGGCAAAACGTCATTATAAAACTGGCGACGGGTAGTTTTAAGCATTTTATGGTAGTTTTTATCACTTTGTTTGTATTTTTCCCATGTGTTTAATTGGTTGTTAGCAACTGCCTGCCTATACAAACGGTTCTTGTTATTATTAGCTCTTCGCAGCCGCCCACTGAACCAGGGCGCACTTTTGCTGCACTTAATTGTGATAACTGGTATGTGTTTTGTAATGAGGTTAATTAGAGTAGTTTTAAACACTATCCAGTTCTGTTCAATGGAACGGAATGTAGATTCAGCCAAGAACAGCCCAGAGAAAGAGGTTAATTCATGGTTCATTTGGTCAAAATTAGCTCTGCAATGACACCTGATCATCTTGGTGGTAGTTTTTCTTTCGATAATTCTGCAATTGATGCACCCAGTAATAATGTCATGGTCAGAAAGACCATTAAGGTGAAATATTTTAGAACAAGCATCGGGATTATTGGTTAGAATCAGGTCAAGAATGTTTGCAGTGGTACCTGAGGATCGCGTGGGCTTTGTAATGAGCTGAGTTAGGTGAAAATCAAGACAAATCTGTAGGAAAGCGTGCGCATCCTTATCACTTGGAGGAACAGATAGTGTTTCCCAATTGATGCCTGGGAAATTAAAGTCGCCATATATAATTCTGACAGAATTTGGAAAACGCGTACACACATCGGTCAGTAAGCGACAAAATTCATCTGCAAAGCCATCATACAGGTCGGGTGGGCGATACAACACACCAGCAATAATGTTCGTAGCAGTACATTTCAAGGAGACGAATACACACTCGAGAAAAGCAGAAGCAACAATTGGTATAGATATGAGCTCTTGCTTAATCGCGATAAGCACACCTCCTCCTCTTCTGTTCTTTCTGTCGCAACGAAAAAATTTAAAACTTGATTCGCATGAAAGGATGTCATCATCTGAGATATAATCGGTAAGCCACGTTTCAGTTAGTGCTATTAATGAGGTTCCAGACGAGTCGATAAAGGAGGAAAGGGCATCACTTTTCGCTGTAACGCTTCTGATGTTAGTATATAGGAAGCAAATGTTATCTAAACACTTCGGTCCCGGCAAGATTGGTAGCGCACGATCGGAAGCACCATGATGATTTGAATGTTGTCAGTTGGTAGAAGGCTCACTTAGACGCACAGCCCGGTTGTCAGTAGTGTCCCAGAGATAAACGTCGTCGTTTACGTGAAGTTTATTAAAATACAGACGAATCCGTTCCCCCTCTTTCTTTATCGTCTTAGAAAACTGCCACAGTTTACGGCGCTTATCACGAACAGCCTCAGAGTAGTCGCGTGATATGCTCAAATTGGTGTTCTTTAGTTTGTAGCCAAGACTAATGACGGAGTCTACTTCTTTCTCATTATAAAATTTTGCAATAATGGGTCGTTTCTTGTCAGTCGAAAGACGCCCTAAGCGGTGAGCTCTGGCAACGGAAGTGACAGTAACGCCAAGTTTATCTGTGCAAAATTCTTTTACATACCGCTCCGAGTCTTCTCAAGGCTCAGAGGGATCAGAATCTTCGATGCCGAAAAACAACACGTTCGACCGCCTTGAGCGATTTTCCAGATCATCAACTTTGTCCTGAATTTTTTTTAGAGATATCCGCATTTTCAACAGGCTGGCTGGAGGGTAGAGATTCAATTTTGCATTCCAGGTCATTAACTCTTTTAGTTAACTGTTCCAAGTGTTCCTAAGGGTGACGTGGAGGTTCAAGACTTGATTTATCGATTCAAGAATGCTTGTGTTGTTCGCCTCAAGACGCTGAAAGGCTAAAGCTACAGCGTCAAGCTTGTCTTCTTGAGCTTTAGTCATAGGGCCTGGGTTTACCTCCACGTCACCGCCAAGAACCAAAAGGCGCCAAATGTACGACGCAGCAGCACGAACATGCTTCACATAATCGACTACATCAGGTGGCCATGACACCGCAAAGAGGCAAACATTATTGTCACGATAACACTTAGTTTCAAGATAACTAACCTGTACAAGCGTCATTCGTAAGTATGGATCCGTAGCAGCAGTGTCGTGGCCAACAGCGTCAACAGGAATGACGCCCTTTTCAAGTAGCCGGACAGGTGACGTGGCCTCATGTTGCTCGACGAATTGTGAAGTGTTCCAGGCTTAGCGGTGAAGGGTAATGCGGCCAATCCGTGGGGAGGCAATTGTCAGATGGCTCTGTAAGGAAGGCTGCAGCGCCGCTCTCCCAGACGTCCATTTTCGGCCCATCCAGGCAACAGGGTCGGCTCGGTAGCTGGCCCAGGGTAAGCAGCACCTGTACAAGCGTCATTCGTAAGTATGGATCCGTAGCAGCAGTGTCGTGGCCAATCATATGGCTAACGAAGGGCAGATATACACGGAAAAGCATGAACAGTCTCTTAGGGCAAAAGGACGAAGAGATGCCGGGATAATGAAACATAGGGCATTATGGGGGTACAACAAATATGAAGTACTAAGAGGTATTTGGAAAGAAATAATGGTGCCGGGGCTTACTTTCGGCTCTGTGCTTAAGGGCAGGAGTTCAGTCGAGATTAGACGTAAATCAGAGAGCTGTTGGAAGATTAGCACTAGGTGCCACGGCAAAACCACAAACGAGGCAGTACAAGGAGATATGGGCTGGGCATCGTTCGAAGCACGGGAAGCTAAGAGTAGAATACTATATGAAGAACGCCTGAGGAAATTGGATGATAACAGGTGGGCAGCTAAGGTATTTAAATATTTATACAGGAAGAGCGTTGACTCACAGTGGCGGGAGAGAACTAGAAAACTAACCAGTAAGTATGCCGGTCATGAGGACGGAGAAATAAATAGCATTAAACGACAGGTTAAAAACGCGGCAGTTAAAAAAATTGGATTAATTCAATGGAAAAGAAACGTAGTGTAGAACTATATCGATACTGGAAAAGGCAGACCAGGAAAGAATTTTTCTATGATAACTCAAGAGGCAGTGCCCTACTTTTTGAAGCTAGGTCAGGGTGTCTTAGAACGCGCAGCTACAAAAATAAATTTAACGAAGATGACACATGTGCAGTGCGTGGTCGATCTGTGGAAACAATTGAACACCTCATACTCAAATGTGGTGGTATCCATCGGGATGTCGATGCAGGCACAGTCACTCTTCCGGAGGCCCTAGGATTTAAAGATAACAATGGTTATGCAAATAAATCTGCAGTAGAAGTTAGCAAAAAGCGATTGGAGGATTGGTGGCTGAAAAGCAGAGATGTGGCATAAGGTTAGAAGTGTAGGAAACCGTAGGTAAAAAAGATGGCGAATCTTAATGTGAATTGACAACTCAGTTCAACAAAAATAAAGAAAGAAAAGCTGAGCATGGTGGCAATTGCCACCATCCCGTTTCAAATGGGGCGCTCCTATCTATCCATCTATCCATCCATCCATCCATCCATCCAGCCTTCTCTGTAGCCTCGCTCTCCTGTCCGCTCGCATCCTAGCTCTCGGGCCGGACGGTCTCCACTGTTGCTACTCGGAGGATCGGATGATGCTATGAGGATGATCGGAGACTGGGTTAGGAGGAAGGCGAGGAAAACTTTATACAACTATTTACGTTATGTACACGTACAGCAACTCAGAATGGTGCTCCGTCGAACAGTCTCGATGAGAGAAAGCTACTCGATGTGAGGAACTCCTTGACCGTCCCCGGGGCCGGGTTTTATAAGGGATTTCTTCCCTAGAATCCCTAGATGGAGACAGTGTTTGCCGAGGAAGGCGTGTCTATGTTCACTGTGGCAGGTCATCACGCACTCTCCCCAGGGAACACGCCCCCACAACGTGTTGAGCTTGAGAGGAGCGTCTTTGTTGTGCAGACAGGAATCTCCACGAGCGACATTCCCAAGGTGTGCAGTTGGTCGCGCGTGTTTCTTATTAGACACTTTTAGTTGCTGCGTACGTAGCGACATTGCGTACGCAACGCTCACTACGTTCCGTACGCTGTAAAGAACACCCCCGTCACACTTATAGTTGGCCGTACCGCCGCAGAGCAGTCGCGTAGCGCGTTGCGTTGTGTCGCCATCTAGTGACAAACACTGAAAGCGCTGTAGCGCTCGGCTGAACATTTTTCAGTTTCTGACAATATGAATAGTATATTACTCTTTTTAATGAAAGAAAAAATGTATATTGTTTAATGAAGTGCAAAAGTAGGCACATGACTAAAAAAAATTATTCGACAGGTTAGGTTGCTATGACGATAAACGTACACAACCTTAGTTAGGCTTAAAAGGTCCAAAAATCGCTTCATTATCTGAAAAACAAGGGGCATTTGTCCCTAATATTTTGGCGTGTGGGTGAGAGTAGACAAAATAAAAGCTAACAGCACAGTTTAGAGCGAGCCTCCGCATTGAAGAAAGCAGCGGCGAAGTGAAATCGGTCCGAAGCGGGCGAGATGGTCGCCGCCATGTTCTCCACGCAGCACGTAGCGTCCCGCGTTGCGTACGCTACGTTATGCTTTACAGCGGGCGGGCGTACGTAACGCGCGGCTAGATACGTTGCGTTCTGCGCATGCGCATTCGCTACCCGCGGTGTCGTTGCGTACGCAAGCTCACTGCGTACGTCCAACTAAAGTGTCTATTAATGCACGGGCAAGCTACGCGGAAGGGTACGCGGTGTCAGCCTCCTCTTTAGAGACGAATTCCGATGTCAACACTACGCGACTGGACCCCGCAGCACTTCCCGGTACTCCTTGGTAGCCCGCTGCAGGTGCGGTAGAGGGAGCCCTCCTTTTTCCGAGACAAAGGGTATCCGGTCTGCAGCCATCGCGAGGTTGTCGCCTTTGTTGACAGCTCTCGGTTGTCGTCTGCTCCGGCCCACGTGACCAAAAGTCGCGGGATGCGCTGCGCGGCAGATTCAATCGCGGACGTTGTCTCCGCACTCGAGCACGCCATGGCGGCGCGGCACGTAGCACTGCTCTTGCTGCTCGACGTCTCGAGTGCGTTTGACAACGTCCACCGTGCGGTAATTCTCGCGAGGCTGGAAGAGGCGGGTTGCGTTATGTGCAGGGGTTCCTCAACGCTCGCACTATTCGCGTGCGCGTGGGAGCAGCTCTCTCTCAGCCCCGCCCGGTGGATCTAGGCGTGCCGCAGGGGTCGATGTTGTCCCCGTTCCTGTTCAATGTGGCGATGTCGGGCTGTCTGCCCACAGGCAACCGGCACCGCGTGTACATCTCCATATACGCGGACGACATCGCTCTGTGGTGCTTGGGACCTCCGGGCGAGGCTTCCCGCGTGAGAGACTGCCTCCAGGGTTCCCTTGACGCTATCGGCGACCGGTTGCGGGGCCTCGGTCTGGCGCTTTGCGCGCAGAAGTCTGCAGCCATGGCCTGCGGAGCTCGCAGAAGCGCCCGCCTGGCGCCGCTGACGTTGGCTGGGACGCCGCTGCCGTGGAAGAGCTCCGTGAGGTACCTCGGCCTGGATATCGACCAGCGCCTCTCCTTTCGCCCCGCGGCGACCAGGGCCTGCCAGCAGATGAAGAGGACTACAGCCGCCGTGCACAAGCTCACCGCCCGGGGCCAGGGGATTTCTCAGCAGGCTGCGCTGCGCCTCTACAACGCCGCAGCCTTAGGGGCGATACTCTACGCGCTGCCCCTCGTCACGGTGCGCAAACCATCATGGAAGGCACTGGAGGTACAGCATCGCAAAGCGCTGCGGACCTGCCTCGGCCTACCCGGCAACTCGCAATGCGAGGCCACACTGGCCGAGGCGGGCGCGTGGCCGCTGCAGCTACAGGCCACGCAGCGCTCGCTGCACCACATCGACCGCCTTCACCGCGCACCAGACGGCGGGGAACTCCTGCAGCGCCTTCGTCAATACCCGCGCGGCACTGCAGGAATATGACCAGCTGACGCGCGCCACGCCCCCCTACGGCCTCTGCTCCCCCTGGCCCCTCACGACGGAGGTACAGCGAGAGATCGTCGGCATCCTCTGAAATATCGATTTCAGAGGATTTTTCTCTTCGCGTTCGTCAGTTAAGGCAAAAACTATGGGAAAGCTCTGCAGAGGAAAGGTCGAACGGTGCGAAGGTCAAGTTATTCTTCGATAATATGAGAACAAAAGTAACTGCGCAAAAGGACGGGACAAGAGAAAGAGAACCACACGGGACAAACGCAGACTGACAACTGATTTATTCCACCTACTCCTCTTTCCATCAGCAGCAAAGCGCATGCGCACCAACCACAAAAACAAAAAACAGAAGCGACACTCATCTCGTGGAATCAAGGAACTCGAACTCCTTGCGGTACAGGTGTACTGAAGCATCGCTAATGCACTTATCAGGCCCTAACCTCGCGATTTCCAAGGCCTCGATAATTTCTCGTTCTTTCTTGTCCCTCGAGCGTCCGATAATCTTAGTCCTATCGAAAAGCGGATTACAATCTCTGTCATCATGCTTGCAAGTGTGACAATGCTTAGGCAGATGCTGCCCCCTTGAATCTTCTAAGGAATTTGCGTGCTCTAATAATCTAATGTTGACGCAGCGGCCAGTTTGCCCTATGTAGAACCTACCACAACTCAGGGGAATCTGGTAAATTACATTGCATGTACACTGGACGAACTTATTCCTGTGGTTAATGCCACACTCAACCTTCTTTTGCTTATCTTTTCTCGCCAAATTGCACAAACGCGACAACTTGCAAGGTGCAGAAAAAATGACGTCAACGCCGAATTTTCCGGCGACTCTCTTGAGGCCGTGCGAGACCCTGTGAACATAGGGCATAACTTCATACTTCCGCCGCTCCTGTGCATCCGCCCCCAGAGGTTTTGAGTTTGGGCGGAAGGACTTCAACGGGGACTCAGCGACAGCCTGAAGAAGGGCCAGCGGAAAACCAGCAGACCTAAGGCGACCAACCTGAGCCTCAAAGCTAATCTGAACTTTATGTGGACAGGACTTGGCTAATGAAGCTCTGAGGCAAGTTGATGCAATACCCCTCTTGACCAGCTTCGAATGGCACGAGTTAAAGGGTAAGAGTGCCTTTTTCGACCTAGGCATGTACGCCCAGCAGAGGTGGTCAGGATCGTTAAAAAATAATTTTAAATCTAAGAATTGCAAACAAGAGTTTTCAGGAAGTTGAATGGTAAAATTAAAACTCGGAAAGGCTGACTTAAAAGATGCTAAAACCTCCATTGCCACCTGGGCCAAGTCGACGTTGTGGTCAATATTTAAAAGGATTAAAAAGTCATCCACGTATCGGAAAACTCGAACGATACGGTCGTCAGATAGTACCCGCGATAGCGAGCGGTCAATTTCAGCTAAAAGGATTTCCGAAAGCAGTCCGGAACTGTATCGAACGTTCTGGTGCTGTGTCTTTCCAGAATGCGTGCGGTATTTCTGTTGAAGGGTTTTTGGAATTGCTTAAGGTTTATCTTACTTCAACGATTGTGAGTTTTCCGGAAAAATTTTACGTGCAGAAACGCGGAATTTGCATCGGGTCATGTGTAGCCCCAGTTTTATCGGAAATCCTTTTAGCTGAAATTGACCGCTCGCTATCGCGGGTACTATCTGACGACCGTATCGTTCGAGTTTTCCGATACGTGGATGACTTTTTAATCCTTTTAAATATTGACCACAACGACGACTTGGCCCAGGTGGCAATGGAGGTTTTAGCATCTTTTAAGTCAGCCTTTCCGAGTTTTAATTTTACCATTCAACTTCCTGAAAACTCTTGTTTGCAATTCTTAGATTTAAAATTATTTTTTAACGATCCTGACCACCTCTGCTGGGCGTACATGCCTAGGTCGAAAAAGGCACTCTTACCCTTTAACTCGTGTCATTCGAAGCTGGTCAAGAGGGGTATTGCATCAACTTGCCTCAGGGCTTCATTAGCCAAGTCCTGTCCACATAAAGTTCAGATTAGCTTTGAGGCTCAGGTTGGTCGCCTTAGGTCTGCTGGTTTTCCGCTGGCCCTTCTTCAGGCTGTCGCTGAGTCCCTGTTGAAGTCCTTCCGCCCAAACTCAAAACCTCTGGGGGCGGATGCACAGGAGAGGCGGAAGTATGAAGTTATGCCCTATGTTCACAGGGTCTCGCACGGCCTCAAGAGAGTCGCCGGAAAATTCGGCGTTGACGTCATTTTTTCTGCACCTTGCAAGTTGTCGCGTTTGTGCAATTTGGCGAGAAAAGATAAGCAAAAGAAGGTTGAGTGTGGCATTAACCACAGGAATAAGTTCGTCCAGTGTACATGCAATGTAATTTACCAGATTCCCCTGAGTTGTGGTAGGTTCTACATAGGGCAAACTGGCCGCTGCGTCAACATTAGATTATTAGAGCACGCAAATTCCTTAGAAGATTCAAGGGGGCAGCATCTGCCTAAGCATTGTCACACTTGCAAGCATGATGACAGAGATTGTAATCCGCTTTTCGATAGGACTAAGATTATCGGACGCTCGAGGGACAAGAAAGAACGAGAAATTATCGAGGCCTTGGAAATCGCGAGGTTAGGGCCTGATAAGTGCATTAGCGATGCTTCAGTACACCTGTACCGCAAGGAGTTCGAGTTCCTTGATTCCACGAGATGAGTGTCGCTTCTGTTTTTTGTTTTTGTGGTTGGTGCGCATGCGCTTTGCTGCTGAAGGAAAGAGGAGTTGGTGGAATAAATCAGTTGTCAGTCTGCGTTTGTCCCGTGTGGTTCTCTTTCTCTTGTCCCGTCCTTTTGCGCAGTTACTTTTGTTCTCATAATGTCGTACCAACTAGCCCCTCACCGCACTCTTCTAGATTTTATTCTTCGATAAATTAAGTGTGAACGGGACTTTATTTGCCTGGGACAAAACTGAAAACAAGCGTTACAGGATTACCAAGCACACCTGACAGAACAAAACTAAAAAAGGTTGTTTTCGGTTTTTAAATACTAACTGTCGCAGTGTTGTTAATAAAGTCGTTGAGTTGGAAGGTCTTTTACTTAAGCATGACCGTGATGTAGTAGTGCTGACTGAGACGTGGTTAAGTGAAGATATATATGACAGTGAATTTGTTCCAAATAACTACCAGGTCTTTAGAAAAGATCGTGACAGAAGAGGTGGGGGAGTTGCGATACTATACAAAGCATCTCTACAACCTGATGTCACCGGAGTCGAGGGCATATTCTGCAAAGTTTATGCTGATAACATCAAGTATTTACTAGGCGCCATTTACAGGCCCCCCAACTCTCCTGTCACTGTCTTGCACCATTTAAAAGAGTATATCCAGTGTCATGTAAAACCGGGAGACAGAATAATTATGACCGGTGATTTCAATTTCCCGAATATTGATTGGTGCACTTTTTCTTCACAGTCCTGTAATTTGATGGAAAACGAAATGCTGGACCTTGCCTTAAACTTTGATCTGCTGCAAGTTGTAAATGAGCCTACAAGAATACAGCATGGTTCGATGTCCATCCTAGATCTCTTTTTTCTAAGTGGCACCATTACGGAAAACATCTCTTGTGATGTTGCTACTGGTATATCAGATCATAAGGCAGTTTTATTGTCACTAAATGATGCTTCTTTAAAGCATGAAGATGCTCTTCATTCCTTTCCAAATTTTTCGCGAGCAGATAATGAGTCCATCATTGACATTCTTGACCTTCGTTATGACGATTTCCAAACGAATCCTTGCACTATTAATGACTTGTGGCTCATCTTCAAGAACATGGTTCATGAATGTATCCGGTGTTTTGTGCCGAAGATATCTAAGCAGTCTTGTAGCCGCAACCCTTGGATCAGCAGAGAGACGCTGCACTTGCAGCGTCGACTAAAACGTCTTAAAAAGCGAGCGAAATCAGCCACCCCTTCCATAGCCCGTGTTATTGAGGAGGTGTCACAACAATTAAAAGATCAGACTTTACTTGACAAAGAAAGATATTTTGGTGTCCAACTCCCATCATTTATTAAAAAATCTCCTGAAAAATTCTGGAGGACGATTACCCCAAGTTCCCGCAGTGCCGACATGTTTGTAATAGATGGAAATTCTATTCGCGATGATAATGCTGCCTGTGTAGCCTTTAATAACCACTTTAAAACTGTTTTTACTGCAGACAATGGTCATCTCCCATCTTTCAGTCTGTCTTTACCCCCTATACCTGATGTTACCATATCTGAAAATGGAGTGTTCAATTTACTTCTAAATCGTTTGGCCCAGACGACATCCCAAATGCCTTTCTGAAGCAGTACGCGCAATGGTGCTCCAAGTATTTATGTGTCATTTTAGAAGGTCTATACAGGAAGGCGCCCTACCCGATGACTAGCGAGTTGCCAGAGTAAAACACGTTTTTGGGCAAGTTGGTAACATTCTTGATTCATATTGCAGCGAAGAAGCACGAACACAAGTAGAAGGAACACGGAAAAAACACGGAGAGTTGCCAGAGTTAAACCTCTACATAAAACTGGTGACAAAACGCAGGTGCAAAACTATCGCCCTATTTCACTTACGTCCACAGCGTGTAAGATACTTGAGCACATTATTCATAAACATTTATCTACCTTTCTTGAAGAACATAACGTAATATCGAAAGCTCAACATGGTTTCAGGAAAGGATATTCGACATGTACACAGCTAATACAAACAATTCATGATTTTGCAGAAGCCATAAACGAAGGAAGACAAACTGACGTAATATTTTTAGATTTCCGCAAGGCCTTTGATACGGTTTCTCATAACAAGCTAATATATAAATTGAGTTCTGTAATAAAAAACGATAAACTAATAACCTGTATTAAGGCTTACCTGACAAACAGGCGCCAGTTTGTTACACTAAATGGTGCCCTCTCACATTGCATTCCAGTTGAATCGGGAGTTCCCCAAGGATCTGTGCTTGGACCTCTTTTGTTTATTATTTATATTAACGATATCGTCCAAGATCTCTCTGTTAATGTTAAGTTATATGCTGATGATTGTGTCCTCTATGAACGAATTAACTCAAGGGAAGATCAAATCAGGCTAAATAATGACTTTCGGAAAGTAATGCGCTGGTGTGATAGGGGGCAAATGGTGATAAATTTTGATAAAACAGTATATATGAGAAAAACGCTTAAAAGGAATCCTCTTCTCTACCAGTATGGTACTTCCGATAGTGCACTCTCAGAGGTAACATGCTACAAATATCTCGGCCTATGGATTTCCAATAATCTTTCCTGGAACAAACATATTGATACCATCTCGGCAAATGCTCTGCGCAAAATATTCTTCTTGAGCCGTGCACTACGGTTCGCTACTCCTGAAACACGTTTCCTTGCGTATAACACTATTGTGCTGCCAATCTTAGAATATGCCGTAATGATCTGGGACCCATATACCAAGATTAACATTAACAAATTAGAAAGGATTCAAAAGAAAGCAGTAAGATTTATTTATAATTCCTATGGCCGCACCTCTATCACTAATCTTATTAAAAAGAGTGGCTTACCATCCGTTACTGATAGAAACCGTATCTGTCGTTTGAAATTCTTTTTCGAGTTAATTCATGGGCAATACAACATTGACATCTCGAAAATTGTTAGTTACTCTAGTGGTTATGCAACACGCCTGAGACATTCTCTTTCCGTAAAACCTTTATCCACAAGAACGAACTGCTACAAATATTCCTATTTTCCGAGAACCATTACCGAATGGAACAACCTTGCTGGTCATATAGTCGAAGAGAATAATTTGTCCCATTTTGAGGAGCTGCTGCAACAAGTGAAGAAATTTTGAATGTTCGGTTGATGAGTAATTTGTTTAAATTTACTTAATTATATGCTTGGCTCTATGACTGCAGTATATATATTCTGAGGTTGTGAGTGTGATGTACTAATTTCGTGGCCGTGACGCCTTGTCTGCTGTATTTCCTTTTCTTTGTCATTTGGTGTTACACAAATCATGTAACCACCTGCGATGGTCTTGTAGTTCAAGACCGCAGTATTTATAAATAAATAAAAAAAATAATCGCGGGAAAACGCAGCACACCACTATGTGCGGTGCAGCAGCTGGCCGGAGCCGTCATCTACGAGCAACTGCGCGACCATCTGCTTGTGTTCACTGACGGCTCCGTGGTGAGCGAAAACTGCTCGCTCGCTGCAGCGGCCACCATCCCCGCCCTTGCAGCTGCACCGCCAGCAAAGAGTGGCTTACCTGGGCTCTTCGACCACGGCGGAGCTACTGGGTCTTCGCCTGGGCTTGGACCTGGTGCTCACCCTTACTCCGCCGCCACCCAGGTGTGCTCTGCTGTGTGATTCCCGTGCCGCCCTCAGCCGCCTGCAGACTCCCGGCCGTGGCACCCCGTTGCTGTGCGCGTTACGCGAGCGCATTGAGCGCCTCGCGGAGCGCAGATGCAGTATTCGCGTGCAGTGGGTGCCCGGTCACTGCGGCATCCGCGGCAACGAGCAAGCCGACGAGCTCGCCACCGCCGCACATCAGCTTCCTCCCAGCGACGAACCGCTCGCCCTGGAAGACGTGCGTGCGGTGATCCACGACCACCTCCGTCAGCAACACCCGGACCCACGCATCGCGCGAGGAGAGCGCATTTCTCTCGTCGGCGCGCGCTCACTGTCGCGCCTCCAGCGGGCGATGATCATCCGAGTGCGCGTCGGCTGCGTGTGGCCCGGGGTAAGACGGGTGCGCCACGGACTTTCGTCGAGCGACGCGTGCGCTGACTGCGGCGCAGTGGAGACATTGGAGCACATGCTCCTTCGCTGTACCGCTTCTGCAGTGCCGCGTCGCGGGATGCTCGCGGCCTACAGGGCGTTGGGAATCATCCCGGACAGTCTCGAAGCGCTCCTGTGGCCGCGCGGCAGTGCGCGCACCCGCGACAGAACAATGGTGAGCCTCTGTGCGTTCATCGAGCAGGCAGGCTTGACTTCCCGCTTTCTCTTCGCCAGGTAGTGCACGCGTGACACGAACGCTCCGTTGGTGCTACCTTGGACGGTATACGCGGCCGGGCGCCCCACCCCGGCCGCTAGTGCAGTGTGTCGCGCGCGCGATTAGTCCGAGACAGGACGCTACGTGCGCGCGGCTATGTACATAGAGTTTACATCTTTTGTGATTGTGCGCAGTGGCCGCTCGCGCGCACTTATTTTCGGACAATGCTTGGACATTAGCGCGCGAGCGGCGCGACCTTGATTACTTTTGTATTTTGTAAATAGTGTAGAAAGCTCTCCCCTGTCCTTTCTTGCTGTCGCTCCCGTCTATACTTCTCCTCACTATCCTCTCCCTTTCCCTTTCATTTCCGCCGGCTGCAGCTCGGGTGCTTAAGATATTAGATAGCAATTGCCGCGGCCGGCAACACTCTTTTGCTTCACTTTTTTATTTTTTAAATAAACCACTACCACCACCGCCGCCGGCGCTTTCGCGAAACGCTTCAAGGCGCCTGTCTCGGTATACCCTCAGTCACGATGCCTGTCTTGGCCAGAAAGCCTCGTCCAAGAATTACAGGAACGGATAGACAGGGAAGATGAATGAGGCGTTGTCGCCGCACGCGTCTTTTCCAGCGAACCCCTTGATTGCTGCACCGCTTGATTGCGCTGTACCGCTCGCGAGGCGAGAAGTGGTATCGCCCACTCTCTCAACCGGATTTTGTTCTCGCGGAGATGGTTTAACACCTCGTCAAGGAAGCGCTTGCTCCTGTATCGGGTATTTATTTATTTACTCACAGATACCTGCAGCGCCCGAAGGCATTATTGCAGGGGGGGGGGGGGGGGGGGGCGTACAACGAAATCAAGCGCTATAAGTGCTATAGTCACGTCATGAGACATTCAAACACACGGAACAGCCGTAAAATACAGCAAAATCGGGCACACACACGCACACATTAATGATACAGAGATAAGATCAAGTGAATTAATGAATAAGAGCCCGATTAAAAGCACGAAACGCTTCAACAGATGTGCAGTCAACGACGTTTTTGGGGAGTTTGTTCCAAACTGATATGACATGCGGAAAGAAAGAGTTCTGATAAACGTTTGTTCGGCATTTGATTTCACGCACCTTCAAATCATTATCACAACGTGCAGATACAAAATGTGGCTGCTGAACATACAGAGTTTTGCCAATCCAGGTTTTGCTGGAATAGATGCGATAGAACATTTCAAGTTTAATGCGCATGCGCCATTACTGAGAAGTTCCCAACCGAGAGGTTCCTTTGTTGCTGAAACGCTGTGTCGAAAGTCGTAATCATTAACTAAGAACGAAAACCACGCAAAGGACGATACACAGGGAAGAAGTAGACAGGACGAGCGCGGACTTGCAACTGTTTATTGAAACACATCTTCCTTCCATCACCAACCCTACGCATGCGCAACAAGCAATCTCTATCTAATCGACTTCAGGAACTTCAGTTTCTTCTTGTACAGATGGACCTTCTTGCACAGATGGATTGTAAAATTCGTTGGGCTCTCACAGCTGCATGCATTTGCCAAAACACTGTCTTTCGTGTCACAAAAAAAATTACCGACGATTACGTTACTTCCTAATGCGAAATTTGAGCGCAGCAAATAAGCTGTTTCACCTTTTCGATAGATTGAGGCAAAGAAATCGAGCAACACATGTATGCGCTATCACAGAATTTTTTTTTAGCAGACGGAGGACTTCCATCGGTCGTCTCGCTCATGGCTCAGAAAGAACTGGCAGATAATTTCGCAGTGGCGAACGGCAGCGGCAATTTCGGCTCGGGCGGTGCACATATACAGATCCGCCGCCACCGATCTGGCTCTCTGATTGCCACCGCACAGGGCGAACGGCAGCGGCAATTTCGGCTCGGGCGGCGCACATATACAGATCCGCCGCCACCGATCTGGCTCTCTGATTGCCACCGCACAGGGGTTGCATTGGAGGAGGAGCGAAGAAAGGAATTAAGTTCGAGCCGGCGCTTTGACAACCGGAGACTCGCAGGAAGAGGGGGGAGGGGGGCGGCGTGTACACCCAGCGGCAAACGATGGGGGCAGAAGCGCGCGCAGCAAGCGGACAACACGATAAAGGGAGGAGGGAAGAGATAGCAGCGACTGACTGATGCCGCTGACGCGGACAACACGATAAAGGGAGGAGGGAAGAGATAGCAGCGACTGACTGATGCCGCTGACGCCGATAGTGAGTCAACCCCAGCTGCGGATGAAAGGGGGGCGGAGCTGGTTACGAGGCCGACGCCGACGACAACGCCGACGACGACGACGACGCGAAACCCAGGAACGAACGCCAAAGAGGTGCGCTCTAAAAATGCACGCCACTCTTTGAGCGTACAAAGATAATCGGAAGGGCCAAAGCCCAGAAAACACGTGAGGTCATCGAAGCCTGGCAGATTGATGGGCCCGAAAAGTGTGTAAGCAAGGCTTCGGTCCATCTGTACAAGAAGGAACTGAAGAGATTGCTTGTTGCGCATGCGTAGGGTTGGTGATGGAAGGAAGATGGGTTTAAATAAACAGTTGCAAGTCCGCGCTCCTCCTGTCTACTTCTTCCCTGTGTATCGTCCTTTGCGTGGTTTTCGTTCTTAGTTCATGGATTACCAACTAGCCCCCCCATCGCACACTCCTTCGTAATCATTGACGACAAAACGGGCTGCACGGTTCTGTATGCGTTCTAAACCATCCGCTAACGTAATCATACATGGATCCCACACCACGCTAGCATACTCAAGAATAGGTCTTGATGTGTGTGAGGTACAACAATCATTTTATATTTGTTGAGGCTTTATGGAAATTACGCCGGAAGACGTTTAACATTCTCGATGCTTTGCCTACCACATATTCAGTGTGGGCTCTCCATGTAGGTCCTCTCTGAAATGTACACCGAGGTACTTAAATTCAGAAACTTTTTCCAAAGGCGTAGAATTCAAACAGTACACAGAGTTTATTGGGTTACGTTTTCGTGTAAAAGCAACATATTGCCGCGAATCTTTGCAGCGTTTGTTTGTTGTGTTTATTTGTTCATGCTTCAAAGCTGCCGGCACGCTGCTTTATCGCTTCGTTTGTGACGCAAGACGCGCCTAGAATTATCTCGATTGATCGCAGCCGGACGGAGCCGTTTCTAGTTTGCGCCAGAATGTTCTAGTAACTTCTAAAGCTCTATCTCGAAGGTTCGCTATCAGCTTTAAAAAGAGCACGGCCGACAGCGGCGGTCATTCTGTTCGACGACCGCCGAGCACGCTCGTTGCTGCCCGAGCTCCCGCCAGGGCCAAATCAACGTTTCGGCCGACGACGTGTCGCTTTTCCTCAAGGACGAGGATAGCTACGCCGCTTTTTCGCGGCTGTTTCTCGAGTACAGCGAGATATCGGGGGCCCTATTGAACAGGTGAAAAAGCAAGGCACTAAGGTTTGGCACCTTCACGCCGAACCTTGCGGGCGAGGTGGAGTGGGTGCAGGGAGTGAAAGTCCTGGGTGTAGTATTCCTCGCCAGCGGAGAAGTAACCCGCGAAACCTGGACTAACCTCCGCACGAACGCTGAGAAACCCCTCTCGGTGGCGTCAACTTTCCGCCTTTCAATGGCAGAGCGCTGCTATATAGTTAAGTCCACAATCCTAGCCGCATGTTTTTTGTCGCGCGCGTCGCAAACCCACCGCGCACGTTTGCTCGCAGGCTAACCTCGGCCTCTGGCTCTTTCGTTTGGGCGGGCAAAACCGAACTTGTGTCACGAATGTTCATGCGCCTTCCATCGTACATGGGTGGGTTTGGTATACCCTGTATCCGCACCATGTGCAATGTGCTCGCCTTGCGAGGAGTACGAGATCTTGTACGCAACCCAGACTATCCCGGGAGAACACTCCTCACATACTTTCTGGGTACAGCGCGTAACGTGTTTTTTACACAACACGTGGTTGGCCCTACAGCCGAGCAGCCGCCGGCATTTTTCGTTAATGTGCGTCGCACACTGGCGGCGTTGACTGCCAGCGTGCCCGATCTGGATGTTGATGAAACCCCGCCCTCCAGGATGTGTGAAGCACTAACGGTCGCTGCGCTGACCCGCGAACAACTCCAGAAAACGAGACGGGCACGCTGGCGCCAACTGACCTCAGCTGCGCTTCCTGTAGATGTCAGGGACTTCGGCTGGCAGCGAGGCTGGCGGGTCCTGCCCACAAGAGACCGCCTTGTGGCGTGTGGCGTGGCGCCCTCCGCCCGATGCCCGCAGTGCGGTCTCCTTGAAACTTTGCAGCACGCAATGTTTGAGTGTGTAGTTGCGCGCACCTTTTGGACATTAGTGTAACGCATGTTTTTAACCCGCCTGGAAGCGCGCACTAGTTCTCCCGAAGTGTTTCAAAATATGCTCTTGTGTGTTGGCATGTTCGTTATGTGGCGGCAGCGTCGAGTGGCATCCTTAAATGGGCGTTCGCAAAGAACAATGTTCCCAATGTTGCAGCGCCTCCGCACGCGCCTCTTTGAACAAGCATGCGTGGACGCTCTGTCAATGAGGGAGGCGGAGTTCTTGCGCAAATGGTCGACATACTTTATCGTCCTGCGCGGCGGTCGAGTATCGGCTTTCTTACTGCATTACTGACGTGCTCAGTGCTGCGTACTGCGCATGTGCTTGACTCATCAGAGCATTCAGTTCATCCGTTTTGTTTTGTATTTTCTATGTCAACACAGAACAAAATAAACTTCTCTTTCTACGCCCGAGCTCGTCCAGAACCAGCGAAGTTTTTTCGGCGCTGGCTTCCCGAGAAGTTTCGACAAGTGCAGGCGGGCCCCGGATCAACTGCGACCCCGAGGTTCCGCAACTAGCCTCCCAGCCCAGGCGCCGTGCCTTTGCCGGTGCTCGGGCAACTTCGGGACCTTCGATCAAGCAGCAGCCCAGTCGGCCGCCCGTGACGTCATGGGAGGCCCGGGACCTGCTGCCCCTCCGGTGTTCCGTGCGCCGCCCCCAAAGGCGCACTGTTTTAGAGCGCAGCTCTTTGGCGTCCGTTCCTGGGTTTCGCGTCGTCGTCGTCGTCGGCGTTGTCGTCGGCGTCGGCCTCGTAACCAGCTCCGCCCCCCTTTCATCCGCAGCTGGGGTTGACTCACTATCGGCCTCAGCGGCATCAGTCAGTCGCTGCTATCTCTTCCCTCCTCCCTTTATCGTGTTGTCCGCGTCAGCGGCATCAGTCAGTCGCTGCTATCTCTTCCCTCCTCCCTTTATCGTGTTGTCCGCTTGCTGCGCGTGCTTCTGCCCCCATCGTTTGCCGCTGGGTGTACACGCCGCCCCCCCCCTCCCCCTCTTCCTGCGAGTCTCCGGTTGTCAAAGCGCCGGCTCGAACTTAATTCCTTTCTTCGCTCCTCCTCCAATGCAACCCCTGTGCGGTGGCAATCAGAGAGCCAGATCGGTGGCGGCGGATCTGTATATGTGCACCGCCCGAGCCGAAATTGCCGCTGCCGTTCGCCCTGTGCGGTGGCAATCAGAGAGCCAGATCGGTGGCGGCGGATCTGTATATGTGCAGCGCCCGAGCCGAAATTGCCGCTGCCGTTCGCCACTGCGAAATTATCTGCCAGTTCTTTCTGAGCCATGAGCGAGACGACCGATGGAAGTCCTCCGTCTGCTAAAAAAAAAATTCTGTGATAGCGCATACATGTGTTGCTCGATTTCTTTGCCTCAATCTATCGAAAAGGTGAAACAGCTTATTTGCTGCGCTCAAATTTCGCATTAGGAAGTAACGTAATCGTCGGTAATTTTTTCGTTCACAGTTACTTCCGACGCGACAGCTGACGACATCGTCGACGGCATCGAGTCGGTTGTCGGCCCGAAAGGGCTAGAGAGCCTCCAGCACCATGGAGGCATGAAGTTCTGCGTCGCCATGGCCTCGGCTGCGGCGGCGGAGAAGATGCTCGTGGAAGGCGCCTTCAACGTGAACGGCACTTCCGTCCCAGTAGCCTGCGTGGGTCCTGCCGTGGTCCACGTGACGGCTTTTCGTGTGCCGCTGTTCGTGGGAGACGCGGAGCTGGCGGCGGCACTGAGCTCCTACGGCAAGGTGCTTGAAATCACCCATCCCGTCCTCAAGGGCCGTCGTCACGTCGGCAACGGGACGCGCGTGGTCCGGATGGAGATGAAGCAGGCGGTGCCGAACTTCTTGACCGTCCAGGGCCACCGCGTCATGTTTGACTACCGAGGCGTCCGGAAGGTGTGTTCCCGCTGCGGACAGGACGGCCACATCGGCGCGGCGCGTCGAACGCCGCGGTGCGCTCGCTGCGAGGTGTTCGGCCACGACACGGCCGGATGCGGAGCGACTTGCCGGCGCTGCGATGGAAGCCACGCCACAGCAGACTGCTTGCGACCACGGTCCTATGCGGCGGCCGCCGCCTCGAGGAAAGAACCGGGCAAGGACAACGTGGTCACAGAAACGCGGAGCACACCCACCGTCCGGACGTCGGTTGCCGACGTGGACCCTACGACCAGCAGCCCGAGGGAGCCCGAGCCCACCCCCGCGACGGAGGTGCGAGGGGACGCCTTCAAACGAGGTGGAGCCGTTCGCTGCTGTTTTTGCGGAACCCTTGCCGCCGCCACCCGGCACAGACACCTGTGACACCGTGAGCAGCAGCGACGAGTCGAGCGTGACGTCGGACGACCTGCAGGAGGTGGCAGACAAAGTCACGCCGCTTCGTCTGACAGGCGACTTGACGTGCGGCCAGGTGTCAGGACCGACGACTCCTGGACGTGCGGACGACGCGCGTTTCCCGTCACCAGCCAGCCACAGCCTCCCATCGGCGACCCTGGCGTCGGCATCGGCTTCAGGTGCGAGCGTCGCCAAGACCACGCAGCAACCGGTGAGCGAGGCCAGCAGCGCCGTCGAGCCCGAAAATATGGACTTTTCCGGACCTGACTTCAAACGTGCCCACCCCCAATCATCGGAATCCGAAAGGACTGTTAACGAACGTTGCAGCAAAAAAGTGCCGCGCGCGTCAAGCGCCGCCCATGGCAGCGCTCTTTAGGTTGTATGTTATGCCGTCGGTGCTCTTGACAGTCATGGCGGTTGTGCATCTCCTCTCCCTGAATGTTCAATTCAATTCAATTCAATTTTATTCAACATCTTGAGGATGTTGGGTGCGCCGGCAAAAAGCCAGAGAGAAGGCTTGACAGAGGTCGACGCACCCTACAATAACTTGACAGCAGCACCATAATGTTGTACAGTCCACGGCAAGTGAGCACACAGGAAAAAAAAATAATAATAAAATACAAATCGTGAGTAAAAATCTCCGTGACACGAAGTGCTGACGGTACCTAGGGTTACAGCAATTTAGATGCCTTATTTAATGAGTACGGAAGAGTATAGCAAAGCATTTGGCGACCGTAATTCGTTCGAGTTTTTGGCACGAACCATGTGAAACCAGTACAGGTGGTGTACTTCTGTTCTTTACATTTTAAGTTCGACAGGTTCATCATAAATGGATTGTTTTGTCTAATACTTGTTTCATACCGCCTTAACAGTATACTTTCAAAAACTTGTGGGAGGGGGGTAATGCTAAGAGATGCAAAAATCGGTTCGGTGTGTTCAAATCGTGAAGCATTAACAATATTCCGAACAATTTTCTTCTGAAGTATATGTACCCGTTTAATATTAATAAATGATGTTGTGCCCCATACCAAAATACAATAATTAACAACAGAAGAAAACAGTGCATTGTACAGTATCTGCTTAATATGTTTTGGTAAAAGGTATCGCAGTCGTGACACGATACTAGCAACCTTGGGAAACTTGTCCCTGACCTTTGAAACGTGTTCATCCCAACATAAATTTTCATTAAAAAGCACTCCTAGACTTTTGACCGTAGGAACTATTTGAATGAATGATGAACCCATTTTCAGAGAAATTTGTGAGACAGCAGGATCCTTATTGCGAGGTCTAAAAAGTACAGCTTTGCTCTTTTCGGTGTTTATGACCAGCGAATTCGACTCAGACCATTCGTGAAGCTGGTGCAAACAATCTGCAGCTTGATGTTCAAGATCACGCACATGTGCCGCTCGGAAGAATAGAGTGGTGTCATCGGCGTAGATCACAAAAATTGCCAGTTTACTGATGCAGGCTATGTCGTTAACATAAAGGAGGAAAAGCAGCGGCCCTAGAATACTGCCTTGCGGCACGCCAGAAAACAGATGTTTAAAATTTGATGACTCGTTGTTTACCGTTACTTGTTGGACACGACAACTAAGGTAGGATGTGATTATTTGATGAAATATTTCGCGAAAACCATAATGCTCGAGTTTCGCCAACATTGTGTTGTGATTGATGCGATCAAACGCTTTCGAAAAGTCGATAAAAATGCCGAGAGTGTAAGTTTTTGTTGAAATGACTAAAATTAGTTTTTTCTGGGTTAGAAGCGCAGTTTCTGTAGAAAAGTTTTTTTCTGAAGCCGTGCTGGCTAGGTGTTATTATTTCACATTTCTCGCAGAAACTGGACATTCGCTTGTATAGTATTTTTTCAAAACACTTCGAGAAAATGGGAAGGATAGAAATTGGGCCATAATTTGACATATCGTTTTTGTCTCCACCCTTATGAATAACAGTTACTTTGGCAATCTGCAATTGTCGGGGAAACACTGCATGTTCGAGGCAGCAATTAAAATGTGCTCTAAAACTGGGCTAATTACATCGGCTACATATTTTATTGGTTGGAGTTTAAGGTCGTCTACGTCTCGTGACCTACTATTGCGGAGAGTCAAGAGGCAGGTTTTAATTTCATTTGCGTCCGTTGGCATCAAGAATGCCGTGGAAGACACCCGCGGATCAAGGCACTTCGTAGTATTGGGGCCGTGGCTGCCATTTACCAGTGACATGAAGAAATCATTAAATTTTTCTGCCAAAAGTTTCCCACTCATTGGTGTGTTATCTACCAAGACCTCAAGTATGCCGTTGGCATGTCCACCTCGGTTCAAAACTTCATTTATTGTTTTCCATACAAGGTCACTCCTTTTAATTACGTCTGGATTAAATAGTTTTTCCATATACTCTTGCTTTGCTTGGCGAAGAAAGGAAGTGACTTGGTTTCGGTACACCTTAAAGCGCGCTAGGTCGTCAAGGGAACGGCTTTTGATAAAGCAGTTGTAAAGATTCGTTTTTTGTTTTATCCTTTGAAGGCATTCTTTTGTTATCCAGGGCTTGCGGGCCTTGCGGGGTTTTTTATAAGTCTCAAGTGGAAAACTTTGCTCATAGATACACTTAAATGTAGTAATAAAGGCACCATATGCGTAATGTGGATCATTTTTGCCGATCACGTGATGCCAGTCCACGCCTGCAAGTGCTGCCCGAAAGGAATTTAATGTGGTCTGGTTTATACGCCGATATTGTACCACAGGAAACTTGCGTTGTTTTGGTGGAGTTAAGGAATCTACAAACATGAATATGGGTAGATGGTCACTTATCTGGGCATTAATGACTCCGGAATGAAGACAGTCAACTGAACAGTTACTAATGAAGACGTCAATGGCGGTCGCTGCCTTCGGCCGTGTAGGTTTATTTATAACATTCACAAATCCGTTGCTGTGCAATACGTAGTCGACCTCACGTTTATTTGCAGATTGGGATAGAAAGTCTATGTTAATATCACCGCCTAAAACTAGATTAAGCCTGTTTTCTGTAATCCATTGCAGATATTCATCAAGAAAGCAGATGAAATTAGAAACGCTGCCTTTAGGAGGCCGGTATATAACGGAGAAGACGCTACTGCCGCTTTGCAACGACAGTATTTCGTAGCCCTCATGGGTTATAGAAAAGTCTGTAAGAATGTTGCATTTGTAAGTTTGTTCGGTTGCTATCAGGACACCACCGCCTCGTTTACCAGTACGGTTCTGCACATGCGTGTTGTAACCGGGCAAGCGCAATGTTTCGTTACTGCTTTCATACCATGCTTCTGTAATCATTATTACATTGAAACAGAAGTTTAGTGTACAAAAAAATGCTTCTAACTCGTCACCCTTGCTTCGCAAAGATTGCGCGTTAAGATGAAAGAAGGATACAACATTCTTTTTCTGAGCAGACATAGCACAAGGTCAGAAGGCAAAACTATTGTGCACATCTTGGGGCATCATTTTACTGTTTGATATTAGAAAAAAACGCCAGATCTATGCTATCTTATCCAGGTCTCGCTCGCAGGCGATACACACAATCGTCGATCACTCTGTCTTCCTAGCAAGAATGTGCCCATTTTTCGTCCAAACAAATTTCCATTTCTTTTCCTTCTTTCGAGCTACTGCCATGCCCAGCAATTTCTTGAGCAGGGGACACAAGTGCTCATTCACATAGACAGTATCCGAACTATCGTAACCGAGGTCTTCAGCTGCAAGCTTTGTCTTTTTCGCTTTTGCCAGCACAGTGTCACGCTTGGTTCGTGTTTTGAACTGGACAACTACATTCGATCTAGTCTTGTTCTTCGTTTGAACACGGTGGCAAACATCAACATCGCTTTCCAGTATTGGCTCTTCGATCATTTCGCCGATTTTTTGCAACATGTTTGGCAGGCTTTCATTTTCCTGGGATGGTAGTCCCTTTATCTCAATGTTTTTATTTCGGGAGTACTGTTCCAGGCCTATTAGTCGTAGCTCAAGGTCGGAACATCGCTTCTTTAGTTCCTCACATTCGGATGAAATTGCAGCATTTTCGGATTTCAATGCCTTGTTTTCCTCTTGCAATGATGAAACCCTAGCGAGCATATCATCAAATCCATTGCTGCAGTGTTCAACACTTTTAGTTAATTCTCTTCAGTCGTTGCGCAAGTCGCGTTCTAGCGAGTTCCGCATAGCTGCAATCTCTTTTCTGAACTCTTTTCTCAGCTCTTCTCGAAGTTTTTCCATCTCAGAAGGCATAGCAAAAGGCACTATAGGCAACTGGCACAAGCGACAAAAAAAAGACAGTGCGGCTTCAACGTGGCAGCAGTGACGGCAACAAAGCGTAACAAGAATGTGTAACAAGAATACGATAAAACTAACCTGTAAGTAGACAGGGAGCGACGTAAGCAAAGGGCGATGTGCTCACGGTGCCGTCACTGCTGCTTCGGGGATTTCAATCCGTAGACAGACAGAGAGAGGTGATGCACTTTGCCAGGGCTAGGGGCGTCGACATCCTGTTTTTACAGGAATGCAATTTTCGTACTTCCCTTGATGTGCTGAATTTCACCACCCGGTTTTCTGTTTTTGCTTATTTTTCGTTGACTGACTCTCACATGTGCGGTGTTGGTGTCGTTTTTGTAAACCCCTGCCTGCGCGCGGGTGCTCATTGCACTTTCGGGCTGGACGGCCGCACTCTTGCGGTCGACTTCACACTAAACCAGCGGCGGGTACGTGCGTTGGTTGTATACGCGCCAGCACGGCAGTCTAGTAGTTCTGATTTTTTTGAGCGCCTCGACTCATTCCTCCTTGATCCCTACCCCACTTTTATAGTCGGTGACTTCATTTGTGTTCTTAACATCGACCGTGACGTCCGCGGACAGGGTCACGGTCGCCGTTATTCCGGTGCCCCCGCGCTCCGCGATCTCGTGACTCAGTTCCGCTTGTCTGACGCGTGGGTGCAGCTTCACGGGGATGCCTTTGGAGCGACCTGGTAGAGAGCACAGTCAGCGAGTCGGATAGACAAATTCTATTTTCCACCAGAGCTCGCTTCTTTTGTCGTCAGCTGCGAAGTTCTCGCGTTCCCTGCAGGCACGCCGGTGATTTCCGATCACCACCCCTTGTCAGTCAGGCTCGACTTTGGTGAGGACACCCCACGTACTGTTACGTGGCGCATGGACACGAGCCTACTGGCAGACCCGGAAAGCGTGGCGTCGCTGCGGACGGCGTTGGCCGCATCGTGCAAGAGCTTCGTTGCGACTGATTCATGGGACACACTCAAGACTCGTTGGCAGGCAACTCTGGTGGCGGCCGGTCAAGACCGTAGACGCCGGGTAACTCATGCACTGAATGACACCCTCAAGCGCATCCGTATAGTGCAGAGGGGAGCACCCTTAACCTTTGCCATGAGGGATTACCTGAGTCTACTTAAAGCACGTTACCACGTGTTGCTCTGCCAGTCTTCACGGGCAGCTAGTCGTGCACACCAGCTCGGGCGGCCTATATCAGACCCGGCTGTGCTACGACACGTACGCGCAGGCACGGCAGAGGAATTCGCTCCCGCTACTGTGCCTTTCGTGACACTCCCAGACGGCACCCAAAGCAAAACCACGTCCGATATCGGCACGATCTTCGCAAGCCACTTTTCGAACCTGTTCTCTACGGACAGTTGGCTACATCTTCAAGATGGTTATGACGGGCTTCTACAAAGTTTTTTTGGAAACTTGCCACGAGTAGCTGAAGAGTTGCATGAAAATCTTTGCGCACCAGCCACAAGCCAAGAGCTGCACGCCATCCTGGAGAGTATGAATGCAGCCTCTGCCCCCGGTCCAGAGGGCATTCCAACAAGTTTTTATTCGAAGTTTTTTTACCAGGTCCAAGGAGCGCTGCTGAAGATGGACAACGGCTTCCTCGCGGATGGGTTACGTCCAAACTCTTTCCGCGAATGTCGCATCATACTCATTCCGAAAGCGGGCGGTGACCCCTCCGACCCGCAAGCATGGCGGCCCATAAGCCTCTTAAACGCAGACTACAAAATAGTCGCATCTTTACTGAACACAAGAATGCGGACGATCCTGCTTCACCTAATCCACCGGGCTCAAACCAGCAGCGTGCCTGACCGCTCTGTGTTTGATGCATTGGCACTCACAAGAGACCTGCTCACATTTGCCAGCAGGACGGGCTTCAGCGGGTGCTTTGTTTCGCTTGATCAGGCGAAGGCATTCGATCGGGTGGAACACTCGTATCTGTTCGGAGTCCTCGAAGCCTTCGGATTCCCTCCTCAAATTGTCAGCAGGCTGCGCTTACTTTACGCAGACCTGAATGCTCGTCTCTCCGTAAACGGCCACCAGAGCGCTCCCTTCTCAGTCACCCGGGGCATAAGGGAAGGATGCCCTCTCTCCCGAACGTTCTTCGTGTTATGCCTGGATCCACTCATCCGGCGCATTAACAGCAGCCCATCCATACGCGGCTTCCCTCTGCCTGCCCAAGGCCAAATCAAGGTTTCGGCCTACGCCGACGACGTGTCGCTTTTCCTCAAGGACGAGGATAGCTACGCCGCTTTTTCGCGGCTGTTTCTCGAGTACAGCGAGATATCGGGGGCCCTATTGAACAGGCGAAAAAGCAAGGCACTAAGGTTTGGCACCTTCACACCGAACCTTGCGGGCGAGGTGGAGTGGGTGCAGGGAGTGAAAGTCCTGGGAATAGTATTCCTCGCCAGCGGTGAAGTAGCCCGCGAAACCTGGGCTAACCTTCGCACGAACGCTGAGAAACGCCTCTCGGTGGAGTCAACTTACCGCCTTTCAATGGCAGAGCGCTGCTATATAGTTAAGTCTACAATCCTAGCCGCATGTTTTTTTGTCGCCCGCATCGCAAACCCACCGCGCACGTTTGCTCACAGGCTAACCTCGGCCTGTGGCTCTTTCGTTTGGGCGGGCAAAACCGAACTTGTGTCACGAATGTTCATTCGCCTTCCATCGTACATGGGTGGGTTTGGTATACCTTGCATCCGCACCATGTGCAATGTGCTCGCCTTGCGAGGAGTACGCGATCTTGTGCGCAACCCAGACTATCCCGGGAGAACACTCATCGCATACTTTCTGGGTACAGTGCGTAATGTGTTTTTTACACAACACGTGGTTGGCCCTACAGCCGAGCAGCCACCGGCATTTTTCGTTAACGTGCGTCGCACACTGTCGTCGTTGTCTGCCAGCGTGCCCGATCTGGATGTTGATGAAACCCCGCCCTCCAGGATGTGTGAAGCACTAACGGTCGCTGAGCTGACCCGAGAACAACTCCAGAAAACGAGACGGGCACGCTGGCGCCAACTGACCTCAGCTGCGCCTTCTGCAGATGTCAGGGACTTCGGCTGGCTGCGAGGCTGGCGGGTCCTGCCCACAAGAGACCGCCTTGCGGCGTGGGGCGTGGCGCCCTCCACCCGATGCCCGCAATGCGGTCTTTTAGAAACGTTGCGGCACGCTATGTTCGACTGTGTTGTGGCGCGCACCTTTTGGGTACTAGTGTCACGGATGTTTTTAACCCGCCTCGAAGCGCGCACTAGTTCACGCGAACTGTTCACAAATATGCTCTTGTGTGTCGGCATGTTCGTTTTGTGGCGGCAGCGTGGAGCGGCTTCCTTAAATGGGCGTCCGCAAAGAGCAATGTTTCCAATGTTGCAGCGCCTCCGCACGCGGCTCTTTGAGCAAGCATGCGTGGACGCACTGTCAATAAGTGAGGCAGAGTTCTTGCGCAAATGGTCGACATATTTCATCGTCCTGCGCGGCGGTCGAGTGTCTGCTTTCTTACTGCCTTATTGACGTGCTCAGTGCTGCGTCACTGCGCATGTGCTTGACTGATCAGAGCGTTGAGTTCAGCAGTTTTGCTATGTATTTTTGTTGACATTAGAAAAAAATGAACTTCTCTTTCTACGCCGCCGCCGAGTGATTTAATTCTTTGCGGGCGCAAGTCAGCCCGAATAAAGAGTTTCGTTGGTGTGGCGCTGCAAGCAGCCGTCTCGAACAGACGCACGCTCGCATCGCTCCGACTTTTTGAAGCTTTTTGGCCCGGACGTTTTTGGGCTAGGCTCCCAAAAATGAATGGGCCACCCCCATCGTGTTCCTCGCCACCTGTGGACGACGGTTTCAACGCTTCCGCGTCAACGACTACCCCAGGAAACCATCCGGATGCACCGGATACGCCTACCGCCGAAGCCGCCAACATGGCTTCGCAGCAGCCTCGGCAAGACGCCGCGGTAACATCGCTTTGCAGCGGCACAGATAACGCGGCCCAACCTGACGCCGTGCTCGGCGCCGACGAAAGCATGACGGATGACGAAGCCATTCAAGTGGTTG
This sequence comes from Amblyomma mixtum, assembly GCF_055824585.1. NCBI lineage: Eukaryota > Metazoa > Arthropoda > Arachnida > Ixodida > Ixodidae > Amblyomma > Amblyomma mixtum. The sequence goes on along the minus strand of NC_143021.1, from coordinate 38,398,108 downwards.
CGACGATACCTGTCTCCAACCCATTCTCTGTTCTTTCCACGGAAAACAAGCCGGGAAGCGCCCCTTCCGAGGTAGGATCTTGCACTTTTCCGTTTTCGAAATTTGCCAAGCAACCTAGGATGGGGTCAGGCACATCGCGGATGGCTCAAGAAAGCACTCGCTTTGAGAACAAACGACACGGCGTAAAACATGCCCACTCGCAGATAGCTATAAATGCTCGCTTCACGGATGCGCATTATCGATCGCTAGGCTGTGCCTCAGCGTCCATAGCCACCCCAATGGGCAGAATCGATCACTTGGCTGATAATGAACATACTGAACAAGATGAATGGCAGCCTGTTAGGCGAAAGAACAAGGCCACAGCCGCCGATCCAATCAGTGATAAATACACTGTGATAATTAAGCTAACCGCACCTGGACAACTAGGGACACTCCCCGCACACTCGCTGCACGAAGCTGTTGCTAATGATCTTCGGAAAATTCATTTCCACTCTGGCTTTCAATTACGGCCTCTTGAACGAAGCAATCAGTTTGCTGTCGACATATCGCATATTTTACGAATTGGAAAAACAGCGCAATCAAAGACGAGACACAAGAGAAGGACAAAACACCAGCGCTGACTAACAACCAAATGGTTTATTGCTACAGGCAAGGCAGCATATATATGAAATGGCACGAGTAAAAACACAAAATAAGCATGAGAGAAAGATACCGCCCAACCACACAACTTGACTAAAAAGGCACGTCACTGATTAAGATACGCAAGTTCCTTTGAGAGTAGATTTATGGATGGGCTGCTGATACAGGTGTTACCGAGCTTTCTGATATGGCAAGCCTCCGAAATGAGCCTTGTGGTCTCATCTTTATAACGGGCGATGATAGTGGTTCGATTGAGGTGCGCTTCGCAATCTTCACACTCAGCACAGTGCACAGCAAGGTGGTTTCTGCGAGACTTGTTCTCTATATCTTTTGCATGTTCACGCAGTCTATCGTTGATGCATCGTCCCGTCTCACCGATGTAATAATGGCTGCGTTTGGGCGAGTTGGTTAGACATGTTAAACCTGAAAAGCGCATAAAAACAACGGACAACAGAAAGAGACAGACACACGAGCGCTTACTTCCAACTGATTTTTATTTTCATGCGAGAGCAGAATATATGTACACTTCAGATCAACTGCGCATGCGAAGAAAACTCAAACAAGATAAAATATTATCTGGCTGCACATGCAAAAGAAGAAAGATATGCAATCTCTTTCTCAGACAGCAAAATCGACGCACCACTTACACATTCATCGCCAGATCGTGCTATCTCACTTGCCTCAACAATTTCACGCGTTGTTTTACACTTACTTTTATACAGAACTTTACATTGATGAAAGAGAGGACGACAATTCCTGCTTTTGCACTTGAGGCAATGAATGCTCAAATGCCCACCTTTTCTGTTTTCGACAACGTAATTGTGTTCACCTAATCTCTCATTCAGGCATCTACCAGTTTGGCCTATGTAATATTTACCGCAAGTCAAAGGCAACTTGTACACAACCCCTTCTGTGCATTTTACAAATGGTTTTTGGTGCTTGATCATGCAACCTGACTTCAGCCTGTTTTTTGACGTGCTCTGTTTGCTTAGCGCACTCAGCTTACTTGGGGCAGAGAACAACACATTTACATTCACTCGGTTACCAATTTTTCTTAGGTTGTGTGACAACCTGTGCTTATAGGGTATGACTGCAAACTTTCTTTTATCTTTTGTCTTATCCGGCTCTTGCTTTGAGTTAGCATTCCTTTTGTTTGTTTTTACAAGTCCTTCTGCAACAGACACCAGCATGTGCAATGGGTAGCCAGCATCTTGCAACTTTCTTGACTGTAAAAAGATGCTTTCTTCAACAGAATGTGGGCATGACTTTTTCAAACAGTTTATGAAACCTAAACGAGCTATGTTACGTTTAATGAGTTTAGAATGCGCGGAGCTAAAAGGTAAAGGCAATTTTCCATCTCTGGGATGATAAGTCCAGCAAGTATGATCTGCAAAAAATGTTAATATGATGTCAAGGAAGCGTATGCTATTGTTAACAGGGAGCTCATGTGTGACAACAAGTGGAGATAAACAATTCGAAAAACAATCTAAAACACTTCCAACGGCCTCATCGAGGGTGATTACAGTTGTGTCTAACAAAATTAAAAAGTCGTCAACGTAACGAAATACATTTACCACCCCTACGTCTTTCAGGCAGGCAAAGAGCCTTCTGTCACATTCGGATAAAAACATGTCACTTAAAATGGGAGCCACACTGGACCCTATACAAATACCTTGCTTCTGTAAAAACAGGTCATCGCCCCACCTAACAAAAGTAGAATCAAGATATGTACCTAAAAGTTCTAGAAAAGCGCCAACACTCACACCCACTGAATTCTGAAAATCAATTACACCAGAGTTCTCGATACATCTTTCAACGCACTGCAGCAAACCATTTTGGGGCAAAGAGTAGTAGAGGTCCTTTATATCTACCGAGAAGGCACTGAGACTTCTTCTTTCACTTTGCTTAAGAAAAGAAGTCACGCAATCGGAATTTTTTATTAAGAAGGGGTCGTCAACAACTAGCTGTTTTAGGCTCCTTTGCAGGAAGTCTGAGACTGATTTTTGCCACGTTCCCGCTTCTGAAACGATTATTCTTAAAGGACAATCTAATTTATGGGTTTTAGCAGAAAAAAACATTTCAAGACTTAGGCCTCTGGAATTTTCGATGGACTGAGCTAAACGGGTGAGATTGTGCGAAGTACACAACTTTTTTGCCTTCAGCCTAATTTTTGAAAGCTTAATGCCTTGCTGCTTGTGAAATACATTCTCAATCGCTTTGTCAACTTTTTCACCAAAAAGGCCTCTTGGCATCACAGCGAAACCGCCTTCCTTATCAGATGGAAGAACACATAAGTTGTCTTCCTTAAGCACTTTCAAAACATTTGAAAGGGACACCATTGGCCTTGTCTTCGAACACTTCTTTAAAACGTCGATGCCCTGCGACACACAGCTCCCTTGCTCACTTGTTGGGGCATGCTTCGAAACCGAACGGACCATAGCCAAAAGTTCTGGTTTAGATTTCTTTTGTTCCACGGCGAACTTTGGTCCCAACTGAAGCGTACGGCGCACATCTTCGGGAAGCGTTACCTCCCCAAACGTATGGACGTGGTTGTGCAACCTAGAATTCCGTTTAGGGACCAGTTGTCGAAGCCCAGGCAGGACAGTACTCCATAAGAACTCGACGGACTGGTGAAGAACTCGTGCGAACTGCTGCCATTTTTTCTTTTCACTCGACGGGTTCTCACCTGAGGAAAGCCTTGCTTGCAGACAGTCCTTGTACAGAGTGCGCTAAGCAAACAGAGCACGTCAAAAAACAGGCTGAAGTCAGGTTGCATGATCAAGCACCAAAAACCATTTGTAAAATGCACAGAAGGGGTTGTGTACAAGTTGCCTTTGACTTGCGGTAAATATTACATAGGCCAAACTGGTAGATGCCTGAATGAGAGATTAGGTGAACACAATTACGTGGTCGAAAACAGAAAAGGTGGGCATTTGAGCATTCATTGCCTCAAGTGCAAAAGCAGGAATTGTCGTCCTCTCTTTCATCAATGTAAAGTTCTGTATAAAAGTAAGTGTAAAACAACGCGTGAAATTGTTGAGGCAAGTGAGATAGCACGATCTGGCGATGAATGTGTAAGTGGTGCGTCGATTTTGCTGTCTGAGAAAGAGTTTGCATATCTTTCTTCTTTTGCATGTGCAGCCAGATAATATTTTATCTTGTTTGAGTTTTCTTCGCATGCGCAGTTGATCTGAAGTGTACATATATTCTGCTCTCGCATGAAAATAAAAATCAGTTGGAAGTAAGCGCTCGTGTGTCTGTCTCTTTCTGTTGTCCGTTGTTTTTATGCGCTTTTCAGGTTTAACATAACTCACCGATGTAGAAACTGCCGCAAGAGGTCGGGATCTTGTAAACGACACCAACACGACACTGAACGAACTTCCGCTTATGCTTCTTCTGGCAGCCTTTTTTGCTTCCATCCTCATTAACACGCTTGCACAATCCGCTAAGTTTATTCCTGGCTGAAAAAACCAGTCTAATGCCTCCTTTGCTCACTATCTTTTTTAGATTATGCGAAACCTAGTGCACATACGGGATGCACACTGTTCTTTTTCTTTCTGCCAGACCCGCATCGGTGTCCTTGATCTTTCGCAGACTACATTCTGCAAGCAGGGACTCAGAAACATTTGACACCATCTTCGTGGGGTATCCTGCTGCAGATAGCCTGTTCACTTGTGCGTGAAAGCTGCCTTTTGTTTGATGCAGACATGATCTTTGCAGTGCGGCTCTTAGGCATGCCTTAGCGATACCGCGCTTAACAATCTTCGAGTGAGCTGACCGGAAAGGGAGAAGGCTCTTCCTGGACCGCGGCGAGTATGCCCAACAAATATGGTTGCTAGAAATTGTCATTACCATGTCTAAAAACCTGAGCCTATTATTAGAGGGGAGCTCTGCAGTCAATTGGAGGTCATTAAGTTCATAACAGAACATGTCAAAAATCTCTGCAGCCGTTTGCTGTGCGTCATTAGTGTGATATAAAATTAGAAAGTCATCAACATATCGCATTATCTTAACAATGGGCGCGTCATCGAGCTTAGTTCGAAGACGCCTGTCATAACTTGCTAGAAGTAAATCGCTTAGTACAGGAGCGATGCTCGAGCCAATGCAGACTCCTTGTTTTTGGATAAAAAATTTGCTGTCTAAAGTGACAAAGGTTGATTTCATGTAAAAACTCAGCAATTCTAAAAACCTGCTAACGTCCATTCCACATGCGTTTTGGAATTTTGTTACGCCAAAGCGGTCGATGCAAAGGCTGACTTCCGCGGTCACAGAGCTCTGAGGCAAGGAATAGTAAAGGTCCTTCACATCAATCGAAAAAGCGCTTACATGTGGTGGGCACTCTTCCCGAAGGAAGTCTGAAACAGTCTCGGGCTTCCTGATGAGGAATGGGTCGTCCACCTCCAGGTGAGAAAGGCAGTTCTGCAAGAAAACAGCGACTTCACGTTGCCACGTGCCTCTTTCAGACACGATTGGTTTTTTTCAGCCAGGAATAAACTTAGCGGATTGTGCAAGCGTGTTAATGAGGATGGAAGCAAAAAAGGCTGCCAGAAGAAGCATAAGCGGAAGTTCGTTCAGTGTCGTGTTGGTGTCGTTTACAAGATCCCGACCTCTTGCGGCAGTTTCTACATCGGTGAGACGGGACGATGCATCAACGATAGACTGCGTGAACATGCAAAAGATATAGAGAACAAGTCTCGCAGAAACCACCTTGCTGTGCACTGTGCTGAGTGTGAAGATTGCGAAGCGCACCTCAATCGAACCACTATCATCGCCCGTTATAAAGATGAGACCACAAGGCTCATTTCGGAGGCTTGCCATATCAGAAAGCTCGGTAACACCTGTATCAGCAGCCCATCCATAAATCTACTCTCAAAGGAACTTGCGTATCTTAATCAGTGACGTGCCTTTTTAGTCAAGTTGTGTGGTTGGGCGGTATCTTTCTCTCATGCTTATTTTGTGTTTTTACTCGTGCCATTTCATATATATGCTGCCTTGCCTGTAGCAATAAACCATTTGGTTGTTAGTCAGCGCTGGTGTTTTGTCCTTCTCTTGTGTCTCGTCTTTGATTGCGCTGTTTTTCCAATTCGTAAAACATGTACCAACCAGCCCGTATTTGCCCTCTTCTGGAATATCGCATATGCATGCCAGAGACCATCTGATTGGACTGCAGTCTCTCCTAATTTCTGGAAAGGAGACACCTATCCAAGCTTATGAAACCATACGCCCCGGCCAGATCCGCGGGGTCATTTATCGCGCCAACGGGTTAACAAGCGAACAGCTCATGGCAAACCTCACGTGCTACTCGTGCAGGATAATAAACGCCAGGCCTATGGGCAAGAACGGAGCAGCTCTAATCACGTTTGAGGGCTCCAGACTTCCACGAAAAATTCATCTGTACAGCATACTCCTTCCGGTTACGCATTATCACTCGAAGTCTATCATATGTGAGACCTGTCACAAAATCGGACACAGGGCAATTTCGTGTCCATTAGTCGACCAACGTCGATGCTCGTACTGCGGTCGCCTTGCACATGGAAACCTCGAGGTTTGTGCGACGGAACCACTATGCCGCAATTGCAGAGGTCCCCACGTAGCCACGGACCCACAGTGCCCTGCTCGGCGGCAGGCCACAAAAACCTTGAGGAATGGCATTTTCCGTCGTATCCGAGTATCGCGACGAAAAGAACGCAAACAAGCCGAGATTCTACGTGGTAACCAAACGGTGTCGACGACGGCGCACAAGGGCCCTGTCAGTACACAGCAATCAGCCTCGGAGTCAGTTGTGCTTGTTAATCAGGACTTCCCTCCACTACAAAGTCAGCCGTTGCCGAAGACACGAGACAGCGAAAATAAAACTAAACGGCAAGGCGCGCACAAGCCCTTAACACAATCTGAGAGCAATAGTCAAAGGAATGCCACCTCATCTCTAACCGCAGTTTTTGAGCATACCGCGGCGGCACCAAAGCAAGCGCGCATTCATCGGGTTTACGCTGAAACACTCCGTGATACGCAACGTGGCGCGCAAACAAATCTTGCAAAAGATAGTTCGCGTACGCTACACTTAGATGAAAACCAGCTCACGCACATTATCGAACTGGTCACTGCCGAAGTGATCAAGCGTATGCTCCCACTCTTGGGAATGTCACAGGTTTCTCCGAATCAAGAGCCCGAAATCGGGCACACATCATCTTCACTTCCGCGTACCTTTCAGTTTAATAATGGCAGGAATTAGCGCGATACCACATTATATTTTTACTTCGGACTCTCCTATATGGTTCTTGCAATGGAACTGCCGGGGAATCCGTCGCAAACAAGCGGAACTTCAGAGGAGACTGTCCATCACGCCAACGCCTCCTCTAGCTGTCCTGCTTCAGGAGACTGGCATTAATAAGCCCAATCTAATAGGGTACAAACCTTACTGCACCCCTTCCATAGAGCACCGGCGTCCCGGGCCAGGATCGCGATCTGCGCCTCCAATGGCCAATGGGCAGGCATGCGTTCTTGTTCTGTCGCGCACGGCCCACACTGAACTAGATACTTCCGCGTGGTGCACGCAGACGCAGGAGGTAGCGGGAATACGCCTTAGCTTAGATGGCGACCAACAAGCCTTAGTTTTTTCAATCTATGCGCGATCATTCGGTACTACGACATATTTATTTATTTATTTATTTATTAGTACCTCAAAGGCCCACTAGGGGCATTACATGAGGGGTGGGCATACATATCATTGAAAAAAAAAATCAGTGATGAATGATTTGAAGTATTCCAGGCCAGGATGGATGAAAGCTTCAGCGGGGAGGTCGTTCCAGTCTCTTGCGGTCTTTGCGAAGAATGATTTTAGGTGCGCAGAAGTAGATGCTCGAGGTGTATGAACAGCTTTCGGATGACTGATGCGAAGTGAAAGGCGGTATGCAGGGGTGATAACAGATTGGCTGAAATGCGAATGATAAAACTTGTGGAAAAGGCAGAGTCTGGCTGTTTTTCGACGGGATACAAGGCTGGGGAGGTTAGCTTTTGTTTTCAATGCTGTTACGCTCGTATGATATGAGTAATCAGAATATACGAATCTTATCGCGCGGCTCTGGACGCACTCAAGGGTTTTGGCTAGGTTAATTTGTTGGGGGTCCCAGATTGAGCATGAATATTCAAGTTTAGGACGGACAAGAGTTAAATAGGCGGACAGTTTTACGGAAGCAGGTGCCAAACGCAAGTTACGCTTTAGATAACCAAGAACACGGTTAGCTTCGTTGGTTATGTTCATTATGTGGGTGGTCCAAGAGAAATCCTGTGTAAAGCTAATACCTAAATATTTATATGAAGATGCGTGTGTTATCATGGAACCGCGAAGGGTGTAATTGGGAGTAGGATACGATTGACGACGATGAAATGATACTAGCGTTGTTTTATTAACGTTTAAAGACATCAGCCAGTTTGCGCACCACTCTTCCACAAGTCCTATGTCGCACTGCAGATGGTAAGTGTCTCTGTCACAAGTGATGCTCCGGTAGATGACGCAGTCGTCGGCGAACAAACGAACGGTGGAAGATAGATTACTCGGGAGGTCGTTGATGTAAATTAAAAATAGTAGAGGTCCTAAAACCGTGCCTTGAGGTACGCAGGAGGTAACAGGGGAGATGGAAGATGCATGATTGTTAGCCCATACAAACTGCTGACGGTTAGTCAAAAAATTCCGGAGCCAATCGTATACTAGTGGGTGGAGGTTTAGGCGCGAAAGTTTAAATAAGAGGCGATGATGGGAGACTTTGTCGAAAGCTTTTTCAAAGTCTAAGAAAAGAGCGTCGACGGGTGTGTTCGTGTCCATACTAGAACTGATGTCATGAGTAAAGAGGGCCAGTTGGGTAGAGCAGGATAGGTTTTTTAGGAATCCGTGTTGAGAATGGTCAAAAAAGCTGACAGACTGCAAGAAGGTCATGATGTGTGAGTAAATTACATGCTCCATTAATTTAGAGGGAACGCTAGTGAGGGAGATGGGACGGTAGTTCTTACTAGACGATGGGGGGCCTTTTTTGTGTACTGGGATGATTTTCCCCACTCTCCAGTCGTGGGGTACAATACCGGACTCGAGTGATTGCTGGAAGATACGACAAAGAAGAACAGCTACAACGTTTTTAGTATTCTTGAGAACTTTTGTGTTAATTTCATCTATACCAGCAGATGAGGTTAGTTTCATGGAATCGATCAACGCGATTATTCCGTTAGGGTCGAAACGTATGTCAGGCATAGGGGGGTAATCAAAATAAGGATAGTCAGGCATGTCGCCTACAGGATCGTGGGTAAAATTGGATGAAAAGGTATAATTTAATCCTTCAGCCGTGTCAGTATGTGGAATTGATGAACCGTGTTCGTCGCAAAGCGATATTGGCGGGGTTGCTTTTGGGTTTATAGCTTTCCAAAATTGCCTGGGGTTGTTGTGAAGCATATCAGGTAATGTGGATGAGAAGAAAGTTTTTTTGGCTTGTGCTGCGTGAGAAAGAAAGTTCTTTTCGGCAGTATGATACCTTTCCCATGCGCGGGCGTCATTGGAATGATTTGCAGAACGAAAGAGCGTTTTCTTTTTGTTAAGTAGCCTTTTTAACTTTCCGTTGAACCATGGCGATGATGACCGTGTGGTGACTGTTTTAGTAGGGATGTAGGTGTGGATGAGCTCGCGCATTTTATCAGTGAACAGAGACCAGTTAGTTTCGACAGAGCGATTTGAAAAGTTTGAGAGGAGAGAGCTACAGAATTCCGTGAGGTCGTTATTCATGGCATCATAGTCACCTTTGTCGTAGAGCGTCAATGTTTGCGTTAATTTTTCAGGGCGTAATAAAGGACTGTGATAGGTGCCGTAGATTACCGAGTGATCACTCAAGCCTGCTAGGTGCGTAAGCGGTGAAATGCTCTCAGGATGAGTAGCGAGCACGAGATCAAGAATGCTAGAAGAATGATTATCCTGCCTAGTCGGGTTGGTGACGAGCTGAGACAGATCAAATGTGAGGCACGAGTTCAAAAAATCGTTCTCGATAGTATGCTTGTTTAATGTTGTTGCAAGGTCATTCCACGCTATGAGAGGGAAATTGAAGTCGCCAAATATAAGCAAAGGTGTGCGCGGATATGAGGTGGTTATGGACTGGAGTGCATCGTGAAAGTGCACGACAAAAGAGGCATCAGCGTCAGGAGGCCTGTAGCAGGAGCCGATGATAACGGGTGGGTTAAATGCTTTGGAGCCAACGAATGCGATTTCCAAACACGAGGTGACGTTTATGGGGTAGCAGAGTAAGCTTTGATGGGTGGCAGTTAGGACGCCACCGCCACGCCTGTTCTCGCGATCATGGCGGAAGATATCATAATTAGGGAAAATGGAAGACAATTCAGAGTTAGAAACGGAAGGATACAGCCAAGTTTCCGTTAGTACCACTATTTTACTTTCGGTGGTGTCAATAAGGCTGCGCAAAGAATCGGATTTTGATGAAATGCTTCTGATGTTTGTGTAAATGAAAGGTATATACTTAGCATGGGATTTGGAGCGCGACGCGGTCTTTAGCTATGGCTGACGTGGAGCAACAGTCTGACAGGGGACGACAGTCTGGGAAGAGTGGTCAAAAACGTATGTGGTGTTATCTACAATAAGTTTGTTATATCTTAATTTGTAAGTTTTCTTTTCGGATTTGGCGAATTCAAGGAGACGTTTGCGGACTAGCCGGGTTCTAGATGAGTAATCTTCGGATATTGCATATGAAGAGCCTTTAAGGTTCTTGGCGCGTGACATGACAGATTCCTTAGTTTTGAAATGAGCAAACGCTACAATTATGGGTCGAGTTTTGTTACTTTGGTAGCGTCCAAGCCTGTGTGCGCGTTCGATGTCGGTAGTTTGGATGGTGATATCAAGTTTTTCTTCGCAGAGCTTAATTACGTGTTTTTCAGACTCGTCCCATGTCTCCTGAGCTGCATCTTTCAAATTGAAGAAAAGAAGATTAGAGCGATGGGCCCTGTCCTCAGCATCATCCATCCTGGCCGTCATGATAGTGATTTGTTTAGCGTTTTCTTCAGCAAGCGTCCTCGTGCATGCCACTTCAGCCTTTAGATCGACTAAAGAGGAGCAATCTTCTTCAATTTTAGCGAGCCTTTTGCTTATCTCTTCGATAGCTTTGTCGGTTTGCACCAGCTTGCTGTGAATAGTTTTTACTTCATTGAGGAGCGTATTCTGCCCAGATCTAATCTCGTCCAAGGCGTTTAGCACGTCGGAAGACGCTTGCGTAGACGTGGAGCGGGTGCTGGGTCCGGGGTTAACTTCGATATCGCCGGATATGGTAAGAAGACTACAAAGAATGTGAGCACAGTCGTAAGCAACAGTAAGACAGTAATGTGGGCTTGACAACGCGAATAAACCACGATAGCGCGTGCACGAGGCAAATAAGGAAAGTTGATTATTTACCTGCAGAAGGAGCAGAGGATGCGAATGAGCGCGTGCCATCGCGTGCGCGTTGCCGAGCCCACTGAAGGAAGGCGCGAGCCAGTTCGTCCTTATATTGAGGGGTGTTGATCTTGTTGCCGATTCGGCTGATGAAAGCCGCGAAAAGGGGGATGCCAAGCTGTAGGGCGGTTCGGTTGGGGGCGCTGTAGGGCAGAAGCCTTGAGGGGTGGTGGTCGGTCTACGGGTGGTCGGTCCTGGGTCCGTACTCGGGCAGTCGATAGGCGTAGAAGTGCAGTTATCTGCTGACAGCGGTATCAGCAGGCAGGAAGCATCAGGAGCACGATGATGGCTTTCCGGAGCAAACATCAGCATGATAGCCTGCAGAAGGAGCAGAGGATGCGAATGAGCGCGTGCCATCGCGTGCGCGTTGCCGAGCCCACTGAAGGAAGGCGCGAGCCAGTTCGTCCTTATATTGAGGGGTGTTGATCTTGTTGCCGATTCGGCTGATGAAAGCCGCGAAAAGGGGGATGCCAAGCTGTAGGGCGGTTCGGTTGGGGGCGCTGTAGGGCAGAAGCCTTGAGGGGTGGTGGTCGGTCTACGGGTGGTCGGTCCTGGGTCCGTACTCGGGCAGTCGGTAGGCGTAGAAGTGCAGTTATCTGCTGACAGCGGTATCAGCAGGCAGGAAGCATCAGGAGCACGAGGATGGCTTTCCGGAGCAAACATCAGCATGATAGCCTGCAGAAGGAGCAGAGGATGCGAATGAGCGCGTGCCATCGCGTGCGCGTTGCCGAGCCCACATATCGAGTAGATATGTCTTTTGTAGAACACTTCTTAAGGATATATCCCCAGGATCGCGTTGTAGTTGGGGGTGATTTTAACGCCATGCACAGCAGCTGGGGATATCATCACTCAGATGCTAGGGGAAGGCACCTTTGGCAGCAAATTGTCAGAGCGAATCTGACCATAGCCAACGACCTCGCGCTACCTACTCGCCTTGGCCAGCATAAAGGTCAACAAGACACTTCCCCAGACTTGACACTAGTGTCTCATCCCAGTGAGATCCTATGGTCGAGAGCTGATGATGTCATGGCCAGTGATCACTATCCCGTGGTGGTCTCATGGGCTCCTCGAGGGCGAAAGTCATTACAGCGGCCACAACGCCGTCGAATAGAGGAGCACGTCTCATGGGACGATTTTCGTAGAATGCTCGGTACGGGGAACGCTCCCACAGGGTTAGACGAGCTCATTACTCAGATCAGCGATGCCAAGAAGAAAGCTACAACGAAGCTTTTAGTCAAGTTTGATGCCCCAAAGTCGGACTCCCACCTTTTGAATCTGTGGAATCGTAGGCTTCGGGCTCTCAAGGCGTATCGCCGATCAGGCCGGACACCCCATCGGAGGCGTGCTCTCACTCGCATCAGTCAAGAAGTTGAGAAGTATACTCTGCAGCTCGCTCTCCAAGACTGGCAGCTGCTGTGCCACTCACTCAATGGAGCAGCTAACTTATCGAAGGCCTGGCACATATTTCGAGCTATCCTTGGACGCAAGAAGCCAATTTCCCCTGCCCAATGCATGGCCTTGAAATTGAATGTCTCCCCGGCGAAGTTAGCTATACAAGCAGGGAAGGTATTTTTTCCCCAACCTGAAAATGCAGATGCCTTGCCTGCGGACCCCGTATCAGGTACATCAAACGATTACGACGTTCCCTTCACATTAGACGAACTGGAGGCAGCTCTGTATGACTCCAATCACAATAGCGCCCCAGGGCCGGATGATATACGCTACTCAACACTTCTGAACCTTCCCGAGTCACATAAAGTTGCCCTCTTGAAAGAGATGAACAAGTACTGGGCCAACGGTGATCTTCCTCTTGCCTGGAAGAAGTCAGTGGTAATACCAATTCCAAAACCTGGCAAGCCAAGTCGAACATTACAAGACCTCAGGCCAATATCGCTGACGTCCAACCTTTGTAAGGTCATGGAACGTATGGCTCTAAGAAGACTTGAATGGTACTTAGACAAGTACAACGTCCTGTCTCCTATGCAAGTAGGTTTTCGTCGAGGGCTCTGTTTCCCAAGACATTCTCAAAAGGCTTTATAACGACGTTCTCGCATACCCTAGCAGCGCACAGCTCCGAGTGGTTGTTGGGGTAGACGTCAAAAAGGCGTTTGATTCCGTGGCCCACTCGACCATACTTCGCAGGCTACAGGAAGTGGGGATAGGCGGCAACCTCTACCGCTTCGTGAAAGCCTTTCTTGCAGAAAGAACTTTCTCAGTAATGGTTGGAGATAGTCAGGGTGAATGGCAACATAACCAAACAGGTGTCCCCCAAGGCGCTGTCATATCACCGGCTCTTTTTAACATTGCTATGTCAGGTCTCCCGCCAATGCTGTCGTCAATACCCGGTCTTAATTTTGCCGTGTATGCGGACGATATAACATTGTGGACTAATTCAGGGTCCCCTGCAGAGCAAGAACTAGCCCTACAAACAGGCCTTAATGCCGTCCATGAATACATTAAGAAGTGTGGAATAGAAACCTCTCCCGCAAAAACCGAGTATGTGGTTGTCTTAAATGGTTCGCGGGTACGAGCCGAGGCCGAACGCAAACTTATCTCTCTTCATTTAGGGCACTCAGTTATCTGCCGGAAACAAACAATCCGTATACTCGGCATGCTTATTCACGAGGATGGAGGAGCCAAAAGCTGGCTTCATAACACGATGCATAGCTGTCATCAGGCTTTACACCTTATGCGCCGCGTCTCTGCGCGTGGATGGGGAATCAAGGAGGTGGGGCTCCGTCAGATTACCCTGGCACTCATAACATCAAAAATCCTGTACGCATATTCGTACATGCAGCTTAACGCAACCCAACGCCTTCAGCTTGAGCGAATCAATCGTAAGGCGATGCGCCTGGTTACTGGCCTGCCGCAGTACTGCCGAGTAGTGAACCTACACGCATGCAGCACAATCAATGCCCTACAGGATCTGGCAGAGCAGCAATCGCTAGCCCAGCGAGTCCGTCTCTCCACAACGGCGGCTGGCCGACAGATCCTGCGGGCATTAGGCTACAACGTTGACAACTTAGAGCCACTTTCGTCCGCTGCCCCGCCATGGGAACTGATCGACTTAGTATATGGTATGCCATTACCAAAGAATATGAGTTCGGCTAATCCTCAAAGGCGCAAAGCTGCCGCCAAACGGCACGAGACGACATCATACAAGTTAGCCCAGGAAGGAGCCATTCAACTATACACAGACGCCGCTCAGTTTCAACATTGCGCCGCTATAGCTTGTCACGATTCTGTCTCAGATACCTCTGTAGTTCAACGGCTTTCCGAGGAACACACCGTCACCAATCTCGAACTCATTGCCAGACGACTTGCCATTACTCGAATAGTAGGAAGACAAGATCCGGCTCCTTGCACCTACCATGTTTACACAGATTCACAAGCAGCGTACAGCGCCTGCCGCGCAGGGGGAGCTGACTATGCCGTTCTCAACACTATTCGAACAGAAGCCCGTCGCCTGCGAGAGGAGGGCTACACTGTCATTATCAAATGGATTCCTGCACACGAAGGAATCACTGGAAACGAAAAGGCACACCCGGCAGCGCGCGCAGCAGCTCTTTCCGCACCTTTGCCTGGATCCACATTCGTTTCCGCTTCTTGGCACCCTGATGACGTTGCGCACCCGTCGTCGCCCCATATGGATAGGGCGGAGACATGGCATCGCGCACAGCGCTATCGTCGCAGCATACTCCAGCACTTGGCCAACCCTGAGCAACTATATCGCCGTCCACATAGCGCACTCCGGAGAGTGGAGGCAGTGCTCCTTCGCCGAGCCCAGACCGGCCAGCTTCTATCACCAGCGAAGTTGCACCTCATAAACCCGCGCTCATACCCGACTCCTTAGTGCCCGAAGTGCCCTGCCAGAGGCACGGCCGAACATCTCCTGTGGAGCTGCCCTACCTTTGACGCAGTACGGGAGAGAGCACTCAAGTCCCTGGGCGGGCTTCGACCTGGAACCCTGCAGGAATGGGTCGATCCGCCATCGCACATCGGGCCATCAGACGCACTCCGGCTCTAGCGAACTTTTCTTTCCTACTTCAAGGAAGATGAAGGGCCAGGCCATCACTTCGCGGAGCCGACCTCGGGGCGACACTACCTCGAGGAAGAAGCGGACACCGGTCCCCCACCCGCACTCCGACCTTCACCCCCACCCCCATCCTCACCGCCACCCTTAACCACTCCCCCACCCCAACCTCCATGAAGCTCCTTAGTTCTGCCGCAAGGTATCGGCCTACTAAATGCAGAAATAAAGACGTTAAAAAAAGAGTTTCGTTTAGAAGACGTTCTCGCTGTTTTCCTGTTCGCCGGACTGCAGTCACCACTACGTGACAAGCTTCAAAGCTGCCGGCACGCTGCTTTATCGCTTCGTTTGTGAAGCAAGACGCGCCTAGAATTATCTCGACTGATCGCAACCGGATGTAGCCGTTTCTAGTTTGCGCCAGAATGTTCTAGTAACATGTAAAGCTTTATCTCGAAGCTTCGCTATCAGCTTAAAAAAGAGCATGGCCGACAGCGGCGGTCATTCTGTTCGACGACCGCCAAGCACGCTTGTTGCTACGCCGCCGCCGAGTGATTCAATCCTTTGCGGGCGAAAGTCAGCCCGAATAAAGAGTTTCGTTTCGAAGACTTTCTCGCTGTTTTCCTGTTCGCCGGACTGCAGTCACCACTACGTGACAATATTTACATTTGTTTTAATTCAGTGTCATTTTCCACTTGATGCACCATCGATGGCTGCTGTCTAGATTTCGCTGCAGGGTGCGAACATCTTCTTCGGCGACTATTGGGCTGTACACGACGTAGTCGCCTGCGTACAAGCGGATTTTACAGGAAATGTTCACGACAATATCATTAATATAAATTAAAAACAACAAAGGCCCCAAAACTGACCCCTGAAGTACACCGGAAGTAACATCTGCAGAGTGGGATGTAACACCATTAATTACAAAATATTGTGATTTAACGGAAAGGTGGTCGCGAATCCATGAAATTACAGCGGGGTGGATCCCGAGGGACGCAAGTTGATGCAATAGAAGGGCATGCGTACGCAGTCATACGCTTTCTTAAAATCTATAAATATGCATTCAACTTGATTTCCAGTGTCATAACACGAAATAATATCATCAATGAATTCCAACAGTTGTGCCCCGCCGCAGTGGCTCAGTGGTTACGGCGCTCGGCTGCTCGCCCGAAAGACGCGGGTTCGATCCCGGCCGCGGCGGCTGAATTTCGATGGAGGCCAAATTCTTGAGGCCCGTGTACTGTGAGATGTCAGTGCACGTTAAAGAACCCCAGGTGGTCGAGATTTCCGGAGCCCTCCACTACGGCGTCCTTCATAGCCTGAGTTGCTTTGGGACGTTAAACCCCAAGAAAAAAAAAACAGTTGTGTGGGACATGAAAGCCCAGACCTGAAACCATGCTGTACATTCGCAAAGAGGTTGCTATTTTAAAAGTGTTTTATAACGGCACTGTAGATAATGTGCTCTAGAATCTTGCAGTTTACGCTTGTGAGGGAAATTGGTCGGTAGTTTGAAACGTCACTTTTGGAGCCACTTTTGTGGATTGGAACTATGTTAGCCGTTTTCCATTCTGTGGGAAGACAACCAGAGTCTAACGACTTGTTGTACAGCGCAACCAAATAATGTGCGACCACCTCAGCGCATGCTTTCAGAGCATAAAATGAAACTCGATCAGGACCAATAGCGGTTTCAACATTAAGCGATTGCAGTTGCTTCAAAATTCCATTATACGTAACTGTAATAGGTGGCATAGGTGTAGAAATAACATAAATGGTTTCAGGAAATTCTGTGCAAACGGGAGCACTAAAAACAGGCCTGAAATAGCGATTAAAACAACAAGCTTTGTCATAATTGAAATTGAAATTGAAAAGATTTATTTGAGCAGAGCAGTTACAGCATCTGCTGCAGGGGCAGAGGCTAAAGGCTGTGGCGCCTGGCGAGGCCTCTGTCCCTCAGTGACGTCAGCGCCATCAACTGATAGGTGTGGAACGCCAACCTATTCCCTTCCATGAGATTTTAAAAACTTCCATAGCTCCTTAGGGTTACGCTTAATTTTGTTTGCCCAAAAAAGCGAAGAATTTTTTTTTCTTAATCTTTAGTTTAGCTTTGATATCGCTCGAAAGGATCTTCATTGCTTGAAACCTACGTGAGCAACGGCTTTTTGAGTACGTGGTGAGAAGGCGGTGCCGCTTTTTGACCAGTGCACCGATATCCCGATCGAACCATTGCTTATCATTTCGCTGTTTGCAAGACACCACTTTTGACGGTACATGTATGTCAACAAGAGTTTTGAACTTGTTTTTAAAGAGTTCCCAAGTGTTCTCACAGGTTAATGAATGGCTGCTGTTTAAAAAATCCGGCAAGAAGGAAACAAGATCTCGTGATAAGGATTCATAGTCGCCTTTGTTGTAAAAATAAACATTCCTCGTTTGTTTATGCACAGTCCGCGCAACTGACACCGTAAAACGCGCAACGACAAAGTTATGATCACTTAGACCAGAAATTATTAATACCTGTGGGAATCCTGGCTTTCCGCCGTTGCCTCTGCGCGGCTGTGCCGGCTTCCCGCGTTGTTTCTCCTCTTTCCCTTGCTCCCGCCTCAGGCGGTGGAGAGGCGGCTAGGTGACTAATCACTGTCATTTGGCCACAGCTCCGCCCCGGCTCCCCAACGGCTTTTGCCATTGGCGCCTTTTGGCGGGAATTCGGGACCCGCTTTGGGCGGCCGCGCACCGCGCGACCGTCCGAGCGGGGCCCAGAGAGAGATCCCTCCGAGACAGCGTAAGGTGCGTACGCTACTGTTTGTCCGTGCCGGCCTTGGCCGTTCGGACCAGTGCATATACTCGAGCTCGCCCGCACGTGTCCTCTGACCTGCAGCGGCTCGAGCCTGTCCAGCGGGGTCCAGCGACCTCCGACAGGCGTACCTTGCGTTTATTGCCCACTCTCTCTCGCAACCAGCCCAACGGTCGACACAAGAGAGAGATCACAGCACTGCCGCGTGGACATTCTCCTGCAGCGGCGTGCTAGCGGCGCGCATTACTCGAGTCGCTTCGTGCGCGCAGCGGAGCCTCGCTCCTTATGTATCAGCAGCGCGAACACCACACAGGAAGAAGAAGGAGAAGAAGGTAAAGAGCGCTGAACTTCCAACTTTTATTTGAGCAAAAATTGAACCCGCACTTTTATACACATACCAGGTAAAATCCCACCAGGGGGTAATCAAGGCGTTCTATCGAATTGGGACCAACACGATGTCCAGGGCATCAAAATGATAACTACTATCACACTATTCAAAGACTTCCATGAAAAGCACGAATGACATGCGGAAAAAACAAGACAATGTAAAAACAGGGCTGAGTGTGCGCGAATGGAAAAATGGAAAAACAGGGTTGAGGGCGCGAATTTTTCTAAAACCATGAGAAGGCAAGAACACGGTAAAAAGGTAAAAAACAGGGTTGAGTGTGCGCAAATGGAAAAAATGGAAAAACAGGGTTGAGGGCGCGAATTTTGCTAAAAGAAACAAAGAAAAAAACATGAGAAGGCGAGACACGGTAACAACGTAAGCGATGCGAAGGGATGAGCGCCAACAATTAACACGGCTAGAACTAAAATGCAGGGTGCCCCTAAAAACCAGGTAAAATCAGGTAAAACCAGAGAGAAAGGTGATTTCTTTTTCAGATAATGAGATGGAAGGGGTGCTTACGCAACCTTCTTTGAGCCCTGAGATGTAGGTAGCTTCAATGATTTCGCGTGTTAATTGGTTTTTATGTTTCTTTAAGACGGTTGCTTTCTTAAAATGAGGAATGCACTTCTTTTGGCTGTCACATACGCTGCAATGGGCGGGCAGGTTCCTCAACGGCGCCCCAGTTATTTATTTATTTATTTATTTATTTATTTATTTATTTAACAATACTGTCAACCCTCGTGTGAGGGTCCTTACAGAGAGGGTATAAAAATTTCATAGAAAAACAGCACTATTCACAAGCATTGAATACATCAGCATGACACGGTACATCATTCAGTCAAGCATCAAATGGCACTTTCAAGCAGGTGGTTATCCAGAGATCGTTCGAATGCATGCACATCACTCTGTTCCACAACACTCATTGGCAAATCATTCCACATTTCAACTGCATGAGGGAAGAAGGAATGTTTGAAAGTTTCACTACGTGCGCTGTAAGGCTGAATTATCCGACCATGATTTGTTCTAGAACTGCGTTTGCCTGGTGCTTGTATGTATGTTTCCTTCTGAATATTTATCTGTCCTTGGAGCATCTGGAACAATAACTTCAGCCGATTTTTTTGTCGTCGTGTTTCTAATAAATCCAGGTTAACGGAAGAGAGCATATCTGCAACTGAGTCTGTCCTTCGATATCGGCAGCAAATAAAGCGTACTGCGTACCTCTGAACTCTTTCTAATTGTTTCTTTAAATAATTCTGTTTAGGACTCCATACTACTGACGCATACTCAAGGACTGGCCTCACAAAAGCTTTATATGCAATTAGTCTTACATCCCGTGTAGCATGCTCCAATTTTTTTCTCAGAAAATATAACTTCTGGTATGCTTTAGAACAAACCTCTTCTATATGTGTGCCCCAATTTAAGTTTTGTGTTATTGTCATTCCTAGGTACTTAAACTGAGTTACATTTACCAAACATTTGTCACCAATGACATATGGGAACAAAAGAACAGACTTCTTCGTTGTAATGTGCGTGTAAGTTGATTTCGAATAATTTATTTCCATGTTCCATTTTTTGCACCATTCGCTTAAAGCCTGTAAAGAGTTGTTAATTCTAAGCTGGTCGTCCTTGTTTCTAACTGTAGAATAAATTAAACAGTCATCTGCGAATAGCTTTAGTCGTACATTTGGTTCCAGAACAGCAGAGATATCATTAATATAGACTAAAAACAACAATGGTCCCAGAACAGAACCCTGCGGAACTCCTGAAAGCACTGCTAGTGGGCTGGACACATGACCATCCACTTTGACCACTTGGTTACGATTTGTTAAATAAGCTTTAATCCATTTCACAATATTCAAATTAATTCCAGCTCTTTCCAGTTTAAAAACTAATTTATTGTGCGGCACTTTGTAAAAGCTTTGGCAAAGTCTACAGCGATTACGTCAATCTGCTGCTTCCCATCAATCGTCATTGCAAAATCGTGAATTGTCTCTACAAGTTGCGTAGTGGTGGAAAGGCCTGCTCTGAATCCGTGTTGGTGAGGGTAAAGTAAACCGCTTGTTTCTAGGTGATGAAAGATGTGCTTCGCTATAATATGTTCCATAAGTTTACAAGAAATCGATGTAAGAGATATTGGGCGGTAGTTATTTACAAGTTCTCGGTTTCCCCCTTTAAACACCGGAATTACTAGTGCATTGCGCCAATCTTGGGGTACACAATGGGTGTGCAAAGATTTTTGAAAAATAAGTATCAGGTATCTCGACGCCCACTCGGCATATCTTCGGAGAAACTGGGTTGGTATGTTGTCTGGTCCATTGGCCTTCTTAGCATCCAAATTGAGAAGCTGCTGAAATACACCATCCTGCGTAATTATGACGTCATTCATTTGGCTAGGCAACAGGTGTTCTCCACTAAGGTCTATGTCATCTTGGGTTGCAGTGAATACCGACTGGAAAAAGTGATTAAAGTAATCTACTATATGCTCCTTCTTTATCAGTACCTTATTTTCGTGCTTAATCTCCTGTATTCTCTCCTTCCTATCACTAAAGTATCGCCAGAACTTTTGCGGCGACGTTTTGAGGAAGCGGCGCAGCGTTTCATCGAAGAACTTTTTTTTAGCTTCTTTCAGCGCTTGCTTCAGCTCAGCACGAAGTCGCAAAATTGGGATACGTTTATTTTTCTTTTTACGTAGTCTTTTTATTTTACGTTTCATATGAATTATGTCCCTGGTGATCCAGGGGCTTCGGTGCTTCGTCTTTTTAACACGAGTTGGAATATATCTGTCAACGCAGTGTTGTATAATTTTCTTAAATTGCTGCCACAACTCTTCTACCGTTATGGAATCATAGACAGTTTCAAAATCATCAAAGGCAGATTCCAGGTAGTCAAGAATGGAGGTGTCGTCCGCTCGCCCATAATCTTTAACGCGCACAGGGATATAAGGCCTTGAGCACTCACTGGTTGCAAGTGGTATGGCAACAACAATCATCTTGTGGTCAGAGACACCATCTTCAACGTTAACAGTGTGTTCTTTTATGTTATTTGACAGGAACACCAAGTCCAATAATGACCGCGAATTTGGCGTTATTCTTGTATCTTCTTGCACAATTTGTTTTAGGTTATACGCGAACAAAATTTCTAATAGTTTCTCTCCGTTACACGAATCAGGACCAACAGAACATAGCCGTTGCCAATTAATTTGTGGTAGGTTAAAATCGCCGGTCATTATTAGTCTCGTGTTCGTTTTGACATTCGCACATAAAAAAGTGTCTAGTTCATCTAGGAACTCAGGTGAAGCAGAGGGTGCGCGGTACACAGCTCCGATAATGTAAGTAACGTTATAAAACTTTATCTTGCACCAAACTGTTTCGGCAACATTGCATTCCATTATTACTGCTGATAAAGAGTTTTTTACGATGATACAAACGCCCCCGCCACGTGTGTCCCTGTCTTTCCTAAACATTATATAGTCCGGAGGAACAATGCAGTCAGCAGATATATTGTTATTCAACCAGGTTTCTGTTATTATTACAACATGCGGACTTTGTGAAAGGAGCAAGTATTCTAATTCTGTAGTCTTATTTACAATGCTTCGCGCGTTGAGACTTAAAAGGCGTAGCTATATCTGCGATGTGTCCGACGCTGCACTCTTGATTGAGGTATCAAGGTGAGCTGGGCTGCCTGGTTCATCTGACTGGTGCTGTCTGGAATTACCAGCCTTATCTCCGCGGCCTGTAGACAGCAGACATCGTTCGTTTCGGCTGTGATCCCAGATATAGGTTTCATTGTTTACGCGAAGTTTATCATGAACAAGAAAGACCTTAGCCTTCTTAGCCCTGTCTGCAGCCGCACTGTCCCATAGTTTTCGGCGCACTTCTACAGTTTCTTTGGCATAGTCAGGGCTAATACGCCAAGAAGTTCCCTTCAGCTTTGTGCCTTTTTTCAGCAGACTCTCCTTTTCTCTGGAATCGTAAAATTTAAGAATAACTGGTCTACATTTCTCTGGTTGGGCTTTACCAAGGCGATGAATTCGCTCCACTGTGTCAACCTGCACGCCCATAGTTTTCTGAAATATATTTTCCACAACAAGTTCCTTCAGTTTTGATTCTGTTTCCGTTTCAGTGTCTGTTTCAGTTTCAGTGACGCCAAATACTAGTAAATTGTTACGTCGGCTTCGGTTCTCATAATCGATAAGCTTTGCAGCCTGCTGTTGGACTACTTCTTCTAGCTTACAAATCCTGTTATTCATCGCATCAAATGCATCAAGAAGGCCCTGCAAGTTGTCGGTTTTTGCACTCACTGCAACAATTTCACCTTTGATGTCATCCATCTTACGCGCGAACGCAGCTTGGTTCTCAAGAATTTCTTCCAACTTCTCATTCACTTTTGGCCCGGGGTTCTGTTCAACGTCACCCGACAAAAGCAATAAGAGCACTGACCAGCAATCGCACAAAATTTCACAACACTTGCGGGGGCACGGCACGACTATCAAGAAGCGGTTGTCACTACAATAAGCAGTGGTATTGCTCGTAACACTTGCCTGCAAAAGCAGTAGAGGATGCTTAGACATGTTGCTTGCCAGCCAAGTGCCGTGCCCTCTGAAGCAGTGGTCGCTGCGATGCTCCTTATGTACAGCGTCCAGTGATGACGTCACAGATGACGTACGATAATCGAAGATCAGGCATTCCACGGTGTCATTGTCACGAGGCCCTCGGAAGAAGGCCAGTCGTTGACCGTTGCTGGTTGTTGTAGCAGTAAAAATCCACGGCAAAATCTGCAAAAGCAGTAGAGGATGCTTAGGCATGTTGCTTGCCAGCCAAGTGCCGTGCCCTCTGAAGCAGTGGTCGCTGCGATGCTCCTTATGTACAGCGTCGAGTGATGACGTCACAGATGACGTACGATAATCGAAGATCAGGCATTCCACGGTGTCATTGTCACGAGGCCCTCGGAAGAAGGCCAGTCGTTGACCGTTGCTGGTTGTTGTAGCAGTAAAAATCCACGGCAAAATCTGCAAAAGCAGTAGCGGATGCTTAGACATGTTGCTTGCCAGCCAAGTGCCGTGCCCTCTCTAGATCGTTCCTATGTTCCATTAACCTTTCGTTTAAGCATCTTCCTGTTTGGCCTATGTACGCCTTACCGCAAGCTAAAGGTATAGAGTATACAACACCCTCCGCACAAGGTACAAAAGGATCTCGGTGCCTGGTTGTACAGCCACTATTCTTTTTCTTTTTATTAACTTTGTTGCACAGGCTTGACAGGCGCAGAGGGGCTGAAAAGACTACGTCTACGCCTGCTTTTCTGCCAATTTTCTTCAGAACTGACGTGGGTCTGCGTACAATGTACAGGTATCAAAACAGTTTTCGGTATCTGCTACCGTCCTCCTGGAAATAGCCCATCATTCTGCAATTCCCTTCGCCTTTCACTGACATCGATTCGGAGCAAGCTACCCAACGCGCCTATCTTTCTTTTTGGTGACTTTAACTATCCGACTATCAACTGGCCTCTGCTATCAGAACCTCACAAATCACAATCAAACGAAGCAAAACAGTTCCTTGATTTAGTTCTAGATTTCAACTTACATCAGGTAATAACATGCCCAACAAGAGGCGACAATACACTGGATCTTTTACTGACATCTAATCCAGACGACATTAAAAGCATAAACATATTACCGGGCTTCAGCGATTATAGCCTACTTCATATATGCATCTCATTACCTATCAAAAAGAGATCCCCTACCCAAAAGCTTATCACTGATTATAAGAGAGCGGACTTTGAAGCAATTAACCGGGAACTTGAACAGTTTTATGAACACTTTAGTACTATATACTCATCTCGCTCTGTCAACACGAATTGGGAATTATATATAAACATGATACTTAATTTACAAGCTTCTTACATTCCCACCGTCCTTATAAAGACTGATTTAAACAGCCAATGGTTCAACAACCGTCTTAAAAGCCTCCTTAACAAGAAAAAACGGCACTACAGGCACGCGAAACTAGTTAATAGCTGCACGGCATGGGAGCGATACCGTCTTAGTGCAAATAATTATGTTAAAGAATTGAAGGCGTCTAAAAAGAAATTTTTTTCTTCTGATCTGCTATCAATATTACAGTCAAACCCAAGTAAATTCTGGCGAATTCTTTCCCCCAAAAGCCATACTAAGCAGTTCGAACTCTCAGGAGATGATGACCAACCGGTCGAGGTAGAACAATGCGCGACGGCTCTTAACAAGTATTTTTCCTCAGTGTTTTCTTCCACTAACGCTATTGTTCCTTCCATGCATGAGTTTCCAGTGACTTCAATGCCAGAAATAGAAATTAATGCCGATGGAATAGCCAACTTAATTAACTCCCTCAAACTATCGTCGTCAGCTGGATGTGACCAAATTAGCACCAAAATGTTAAAGAATACTACCGCAATATCAAGTAAAATACTATACCTGTTGTTCTCACAGTCCCTAAGTACCGGCGAAGTTCCTCACGATTGGAAAAAAGCAAAAATAATTCCTATTTACAAATCAGGAGATCGGTCAAAACCAAACAACTATCGACCAATTTCGCTCACCAGCATCCCGTCCAAACTCCTTGAGCACGTTATAGCATCAAATTTAATCGCTCATCTTGAATCACTAAATTACTTTTACCCGCACCAACATGGCTTTCGAAAACTACTATCATGCGAAACACAGCTCGCCGAATTCACTCACGACATCCTTCAGTACATGGACAATCGCCTACAAATTGATGCCATCTTTCTCGACTTTTCTAAGGCATTCGACCGTGTTCCGCATAATCATCTGCTAGCTAAACTTGCTTTACTTGGAATCCCGCAAACATTACTTATCTGGCTCGAGCACTTTCTTAAAGGGCGCGTGCAATTTACATTCGCCAACTGTTGCAGCTCATCGCATACTGACGTCACATCAGGTGTCCCCCAGGGCGCAGGGTTATCACCGTTGTTATTCTTAATCTACATAAATGATCTCCCATCTAACACAATAACCAAACTTCGACTTTTTGCGGATGACTGCGTCGTTTATAACATCATCCATGCCCCTGAAGACACCATTAATCTACAAAATGATATAGACACAATTGCATCATGGTGTGAAAAATGGCACATGCCACTTAACCTAGACAAATGCCAACTCATGTCCTTTTCTCGTAAAAAAACCTCTATTAACTGCACATACCATATTAATTCAACTCCCATTGCCCGAACTTCCTCTTACAAATACCTTGGCGTTCACCTTTCTTCATCCTTGTCATGGGTCACTCATATTAATTCAATATGCTCCCAGGCCTCACGCACTCTTGGTTATCTGCGACGGAACCTAACATCAGCACCACCTGAAATCAGACAACTAGCTTATCAGACATACGTACGCCCAAAGCTTGAATACGCCTCATCCATCTGGAACCCTTCACAAGCATACCTTACAAATGAATTAGAAGCCGTTCAAAATCGAGCTGCACGGTTTATCATGTCAAAGTACTCGCGTGATAGTAGTGTCACTGCATTAAAACGAGCCCTTTCCCTCCCAAGTCTCCAATCACGTCGCATCGTATCACGCCTATGCCTCCTTCATTCCTTTTTCTACCGCCCTATTAACAGGCACCCTTTGCTGCAGCCGCCATCAAGAATATCCCCTCGCCTAAACCACACTCATCCCATAGCTCCCATGAAAGGCCGCACATCAGCTATGAATGATTCATTCTTTCCAGATGCAATAGCCCGATGGAATGCCCTGCCTGATAATATTGCTTCTTGCACAGATCGAGCAATTTTCCGCACTTTATTAGCGAATCACCTGTGTCTTACGTGATGTATTCGGCTTCATCAAATAATCTGATCAAGTGTTACTGTCTCCTTTAATGTTTTTTTTTGCTCTGTTTCGTTTCATTGCTTTTTGTTTTTGTTTTTGTTGAGCTGGTACTATATGTTACACACTGTTCTTGCCCCCGCCTTATGTAATGCCCACGGGCCCTTAAGGCTTCAATAAATGAAATGAAATGAAATGAAATGAAAGGTATGGCAGAACGGCGACCCTTTTGTTCCGCTGTCGCGTATCATCCGGGGCTTCACATTCATGCTTCATACTTATCAGGACTTTTTTTGCAACAGACGAAAGGAGAGATTGCGGGTATCCTGATTGCTTCAGCCTCAGCACTTGGCTCGAAAAACTGTCCTGTAACCTGTGGTGACACGATTTTGTGAGTGCGTTCTTAAAAGTTGACTTCACTATGTTCCTTTTTACAAGTTTTGAATGGGCTGAATCGTAGGGTAGGATGGGCTTATTGGCTCTTGGTTCAAATAACCAGCACACATGGTTCTCTCCGAAAAACAACCTTAACTCTAGAAACCGCATCGCGTTTTGTTCTGGGAATTCATGAGTTACTTCAAGAGGTGATATAGTATTAGAAAAAATGTGGAGGACTTGAGTTGCTTCTGTTTTAAAGGCTTCAGTGTCGCAATCTAAGAGGACCAGGAAGTCATCGACGTACCGGAAAATTTTTAGAACGCTTGAAGACTCAAGCTTGTCCTTCAAGGATCTGTCATGCATAGCGAGGAAAAGGTCGCTCAAAATGGGGGCGATGCATGACCCTATACATATGCCTTGCTTTTGTATGAATCTCGAACCGTTCCACTCTGCCACTGTTGATTTTAGGTAAGCGCATAGCAATTCAATGAAGCCATCCGCAGAAACGCCACACTCATTTTGGAAGGCCACCACACCGTGTCTATCGATGGCATCACGAACACATTGTATGAGGGCATCCTGAGGAATGGAATAAAACAGGTCCTTTATGTCAATGGAGAAGCCATTGAACAACTTTGCTCTGTTTTCGTGCAAGAATCTGACAACTTCTTCGGTGTTTTTTGCTAGAAAGGGGTCATTGACTGGAAGTCGCTTGAGGTTGCTTTGGAGAAATTTGGCGACTTCTTTTTGCCAGGTTAGCTTCTCCGACACAATCACACGCAAAGGGCATCCAGTCTTATGCGTCTTCGCGGTAAAAAACATTTCAAGACAGCCAGTCTTTTTCCTTTGTATTGTGCGTGAAAGGGTATCTAAATTCAGTTGCTGGCACAGCTTCTTCGCATTACTCCTTAGTTTTGATTCGGATGTTGTGCATTTTACAAAATTTGCTTGAACTGCTTCCGCGGCCTTTGACATGAACACGCGTTTCGGAAGGACGGCAAAACCTCCCTCCTTGTCGGCGGTTAACAAGGACAAATTTTCCTTCATTAAAAATGAGACAGTCTTCTTGATTGGGAACCTGTGCCTTTCGGCGCTACAACGCGTGACCAGGTCCACTCCGTCCGCGGTACATCGATCCGCCTCCGCCGCTGGGGCGAGGCTAGAAACTTGCCTGACCATGGTCAACATTTCCGGCGCTGTCCTCCTCGGTTCCACCGCGAACTTGGGTCCGTGACCAAGGAAACGCTGGACTTCCTCTGGGATGCTCCTGACACCTCCCACGAGGTGGACGGGGTTTCCAGTCTTTTTTTGCTTTGGAGGCACGAGAGCACGCAAGCACGGAAGTGCCTGCTGCCAGAGGCACTCTGTCGTTCGGCTGACTTGTGTCGCAACTTCACGCCATTTCCTTGATGCTGCTGGCATTGGCGTCGATGTGAACACCATTAACCGCAGGTGTTCTCTGTGGAGGCTCGCCTGGTGCTGCCATTCCGAACGCAAGATTTTGCACAGGCGGGTGGCATGGCCGACAGTGGGCTGGATGCCGCCGAACAGCTTCAGAAGTGCAGGTGGGAGCACCTTGCGTCGAATGCAGAAGCCGAGAATTCTTCCCTGGCAGGAGGATGCCGCGGCGAGGTATAATACGTAGCCGGGATCAGTTTCTGAATAAAGGAAAGGGCCCGTAGAACAAGAAATGTACTTGAATAACACCATCTGTCGGGCTAGTTGGTTGCGATCCATATGTATCAGCAGCGCGAACACCACACAGGAAGAAGAAGGAGAAGAAGGTAAAGAGCGCTGAACTTCCAACTTTTATTTGAGCAAAAATTGAACCCGCACTTTTATACACATACCAGGTAAAATCCCACCAGGGGGTAATCAAGGCGTTCTATCGAATTGGGACCAACACGATGTCCAGGGCATCAAAATGATAACTACTATCACACTATTCAAAGACTTCCATGAAAAGCACGAATGACATGCGGAAAAAACAAGACAATGTAAAAACAGGGCTGAGTGTGCGCGAATGGAAAAATGGAAAAACAGGGTTGAGGGCGCGAATTTTTCTAAAACCATGAGAAGGCAAGAACACGGTAAAAAGGTAAAAAACAGGGTTGAGTGTGCGCAAATGGAAAAAATGGAAAAACAGGGTTGAGGGCGCGAATTTTGCTAAAAGAAACAAAGAAAAAAACATGAGAAGGCGAGACACGGTAACAACGTAAGCGATGCGAAGGGATGAGCGCCAACAATTAACACGGCTAGAACTAAAATGCAGGGTGCCCCTAAAAACCAGGTAAAATCAGGTAAAACCAGAGAGAAAGGTGATTTCTTTTTCAGATAATGAGATGGAAGGGGTGCTTACGCAACCTTCTTTGAGCCCTGAGATGTAGGTAGCTTCAATGATTTCGCGTGTTAATTGGTTTTTATGTTTCTTTAAGACGGTTGCTTTCTTAAAATGAGGAATGCACTTCTTTTGGCTGTCACATACGCTGCAATGGGCGGGCAGGTTCCTCAACGGCGCCCCAGTTAGATCGTTCCTATGTTCCATTAACCTTTCGTTTAAGCATCTTCCTGTTTGGCCTATGTACGCCTTACCGCAAGCTAAAGGTATAGAGTATACAACACCCTCCGCACAAGGTACAAAAGGATCTCGGTGCCTGGATCTCGGTGCCTCGCTCCTCGCGCGCCCCCGGGACGGGGTGACTATTGAGTGTATGTGTACTGCTGGAGGACGTCGTGAATAAACGTCTCCTTGGTGAACTTGGAGGCCTATTTCTTTGCGGCGAATCGCTCTCCTCCCAGCGGAGGTTGAGTGCACTGCATCGGTGTCCCAGTGTGTGTGTGGTGACGGCTGATCGGGGCCCTTGGCTCGCGCGAAGCTCGAACCCGCGGTGGTTGGTGGCCTGTGTCCACTTAGAAACCCACATACCTTATCTGCTGGCGAGGTTGTGTTTGAGAAAACTAAATACAAAATGGAAGAGCTCGAGTGTTGCTGTCTAGTAGGCTTATTTACATGCTGAGTTAGATCATTGTGAGGGCTCTTGTGAGGGCACGGCATCTGGCCTGCGGACAGCATGGCTCACCCGCTGCTGCTGTTTGTGCAGGTTCTGCCCTGGATTTTGCATGCACGCCCACCCCGGTATCAACGACCAACATCACCGTGATACAACCCCTGATGCTTTGCGCGGGCCACGTCACAAGCAACAGCACATTCATGGGATATCGACCACGAGGTGTGACGTCACCAGCAGCCGATCTACTTAAGGAACGACGCGACACCGACCAGATCAGAGGGCACGGCATCTGGCCTGCGGACAGCATGGCTCACCCGCTGCTGCTGTTTGTGCAGGCCGGTTTCCCATCCACAGACTTCTGTTACCGTAGTGACAATAGATTTTTAGTTGTCCTGCCGTGCCCTTGTAGGCTTCATTGCATTGTTATTGACTGTTGGTCCGTGCTGATGCTGCTGATGTCGGGAGACAGAAGAAAACCCCGGACCTAAGACAGCTGAGCTGTTACAGACGATTATAGATAATCAAGCCGCGTCTGACTGCCGGTTGACTAATATCAGCAAGGATATTGGTCAACTTAATGAAAAGACTGATAGACTGACTGATTCTCTGGCAATGATACAAGAATTGAACAAAAGAATTGAATATCTTGAGGTAACAGTTCAGCAACAGGCCAGAAAACTGATTGAGTATGAGAACTATAGTCGTCGTAACAATCTGCTGGTTTTTGGTGTTTCTGAAAAAATCGGCGATTCAGAGACCGAGTTAAAGGCAGCTGTCATAGATAAAATTTTTCATGATACGCTGGGAGTTGAAGTAAAAACCGTCGAAAAAATTCATCGTATAGGGAAAAAGAACAAAGAACGGCCTAGGCCAATCATTATGAAATTTTATGACAGCAGAGAAAAGCAACAAGTGCTGAAGAACTGCAGCAAACTGAAAGGACAATCGGTTAGTGTAAGCAATGACTATGCAAAGGAAACGGTAGCGGTGCGAAGGAAGTTATGGGAAAGTGCCTCTGCTGAAAGGGCGCAGGGCGAGAAGGTCTCTTTGATCGACGACAAGCTCAAAATAAATGACACGTTATACACATGGGACAACAAGAAGAACGCTCCTGAACTGCCGAGATAAGTTCAAGCAATGCACTCGAAAAGCAGGCAACTCGCACGATGGCTCCGACACCTCGGATAATTCCGGCGAATCAACGCCTGAACTCACCCCGTCATAGCTACGAATCTTATCATTGAATGCTCGTAGCCTTTTTAACAAAGTAACGGAGTTAGGATATGTATTTATTATTTTATTATTTATTTGGTCATACTGTTAACCCTCAAATGAGGGTCGTTACAGGGAGGGAACAAAAATAAATACATAAATGAGCAATCATGAGTCAGAGTTCAAAATTTGTACACCATTTCTCAAAAATATATCAACACCTAGCTCAAATTGTTGCACGTTCATACTCTCCACAACATCACTTGGCAATTTGTTCCACATTTCAATCACATCAGGGAAGAAAGAATACCGGTACACATCCGTACGTGTGTTAATAGGCTGTAGTACCCTGCTGTGGTTTTTCCGGGAACCACGTTTTAGAGGCGCTTTCACATAAAGTTCTTTATTTATTTTTAATGTCCCTTGCATTATCTGGAAAAAAAGTTTGAGTCTATGTTTTATTCTTCTAATTTCCAGCGTTTCCAATTCACACTGCTGCATCATCTTTGTAACCGAGTCAGTACGGCGATACTTTGAACATATAAAACGTGCTGAAATCCGCTGTACTCTTTCTACCTTCTTTTTTAAGCATTTTTGGTGAGAGCTCCACACAGCATTCGCATATTCCAGAACTGGTCGTATAAACGTTTTGTAGGCGACTAACTTAATTTCTCTAGTTGCTTTTGGAAGTTTTCTCCTAAGAAAGCAAAGCTTCTGGTACGCTTTTGAATAGATATTCTCAATATGAATACGCCAGTCTAGATTATGCGTCACTGTCACCCCTAAGTACCGGAAACTCTGCACCTCGACCAAGGTATTTTCTCCAATATTATATTCAAATCTGATAACGTTCTGTTTTTTAGTTACGTGAGTGTATGTAGATTTATTGTAGTTAATTACCATGCCCCATCTTTGGTACCACGAGTTTAATGATTGTAGGCATTTATTTAGTTTGATCTGATCTTCCGTGCAGGCTACACGCGTGTAAATTAAACAATCATCGGCGAATAGTTTAATTTTTACAGGTGGGTTAATATTAGTCGGAATATCATTAATATACAATAAAAACAAAAGTGGGCCTAAAACAGACCCCTGCGGCACTCCAGACACAACTTCACACTTCCCCGACTCACTTTTCCCGATTCTGACCCTTTGATAACGGTTTTTTAAATATGCCTGAATCCACAATACTACATTTTCACTAATTCCTAGGCTCCTCAATTTGGAAAGTAGTTTATGATGTGCAACTTTATCGAATGCCTTCGCAAAGTCTATACATACAACATCTACCTGTTGGCATTCATCTGTAGCTGTACAAAGGTCATGTACAGTTTCGATTAGCTGCGTCACCGTCGAAAGGCCAGATCGGAAACCGTGCTGAACTGGGCACAATAAATCGTTTTTTTCTAAAAAATACAGAATATGTTTTGCTATTGAATGCTCTAGGACTTTACAGCACACAGAAGTGAGCGAGACCGGTCTGTAGTTGTTTACACATAGCCTATTGCCACTTTTAAATATCGGAACAACTGACAGAAAGTCCACACGTGCTCGTCGTAAGCGAAACCTGGCTAAAAAACGGTGTGCCCAGTCACTGTATTGTACCCCCAAACTACCAGATGTTCAGATGGGACAGGGATACTCGTGGTGGGGGTGTTGCAATCATTGCCAAAAGATCTATAGATGCAGTAATGGTCGAGTGCACTTTGCCTGAAACAGTTTGGTGCAAAATTACTTATGCGAGTGTTGCTTACCTTGTTGGCGCAGTGTATAGGCCGCCTGCCACTTCACCATAGTTTTTGGATGGCCTTAATATGTTCTTATGCACTCACTTGAACAGTACCACCAGACTAATAACGACCGGAGATTTTAATTTGCCAAGCATTAACTGGGACAGACTGCTACCTGGGAAAGTTGAAATTTCTAGTTCCGAAGAACTGCTGGAAATAATGTTTTCGCACAATCTTAAACAAATCGTGGAAGAAGAGACGAGGGTAACACTCGAATCCCGGTCACTTTTGGACTTGGTGTTTCTTTCGGGCAGAGTGGGTGACTGTACTGTGTCTGTTAAAGACGGGATATCTGACCATAAAATTGTTTCTGTGCACATTCCGATCAGAACAAACACTCGTGGCCTTTGTACCTGTGGAATTTAAGGCTTATAGGCAGGCAGACGACACATCCATTCAAGATTTTTTAGAAATGTCATATATTGAATTCGAACTTGCCTGCGATTGTGAACCAGTTGAAGACCTATGGCTACGTTTCAAGAATATCATAAAACATTGCGTTGACAGATTCATTCCAACTCGAGAAAAGAAAATAAAACCCCGTAACCCTTGGATTAATCGACCTATTCTACACATCAAGCACAAGATAAAGAGGCTGCGCAGGAGAAACGACAGCTCAGCTGAGGTATCGAAATTGCGAAGGAGTTTAAAAACGGCTCTGATGGAATCAAAAGAGCAATTTTTTAATAGAAAATTAAGTAGCTTCGTTAAAACGGCACCACGGAAGTTTTGGCTTTACCTTAGTGCGTTTTTTTAAGCATGAAATGCTTTTAGCCCCCGTTGTCGGCAGTGTGGTGACGTCACGCCGAGACCGAGATCCACTCATCCGGGCATTGAAATCCACTCATCCGGGCACTGAAATCCACTCATCCGGGCACTGAAATCGAGTCATCCGGGCACTGAAATCGAGTCATCCGGGCACTGAAATCGAGTCATCCGGGCACTGAATTCCAGTCATCCGGGCTCTGAAACGAGAACATCCGCGCACCGTACGAGACTTAACGAGATTTAACGAGACTCTCTAAGCCCTCCTACGCGACCGGCATGCAAGCAACGGTTGGTCTCCAAACGAGTCACAAAAAATAACTGCTGCCAGTGCCTTCTCAATGTTTATCAAGATATCAGTCGCGCTGTGCGTTTGATAATGCACGGAATTATAATTTCCGATTTCTAATAACGCCTGCAAAAAGCACATAAATGCCACGTACACTTCGTTGTCGTACGTGATCTCTTAGGGGCTTCGCGCATCGAAGCAAAGCTGCGCAGGTGCACAGGGGCCCGGGGGAGAAGCGCTGCGTTCAAAGGGCAAGGCATCGCGCCGAACGGGTGGTGGCGTTCCTCCCTTGCTTTACGGTGCGGTTCGAGTGTCCACCGAGATGGCAGAGAATTACTGCGCCATTTCCTTTCCTCAAAAAACCAAATGGCAAGGCATCGCGCTGAACGGGTGGTGGCGTTCCTCCCTTCCTGTACGGTGCGGTTCGGGTGTCCACCGAGATGACATTAGGCCCGTAAACATTTCATGCTTACTCTACTCTCGGTTACGGGAGAGGCAGAGATTTTTCATCCTTCTCTCAGTCGCAACCAACCACCACCGACTCGGTGCATCCCAATCGCTTAGTATGGGTGACGAAAAGGAGACTCTAGCCGCCGCTATGTGGCGGTATCGATGTGTTCAACCGAATCAGTGCTTAACATTGTAGTCACAACAAGCTCGACAACATGCGTAACCAAGCGGGAACTGTAGCGCTCGCTACGTATATCCTGGCATAGCTGAGCTAAGCCACTGACATTTTTTTTTTTTGTCTCTTGATTGACTTTGTTCGCCCACCCTGCTTGGACTCAGTGTCCGCAGTATTTTGTAAATAAATAAAGAGGAAATCAATAGAATTCAAATTATTGCCAACATAGTAACAGAAAAAAACAAAAATAGCAGATCATTTCAATAACTTTTTCCAGTCTGTTTTTTTTCTAAACCAAGCAATGATGACTGTGACGCGTACCCGCCTTCCTCCCTTTCATGTTCGATGGAAGATCTGGTCGTGACTCAGGCCGGCGTGTTTAATCAATTGTTACTTTCGGATTCTAAAAAGGCTAGCGGGCGGACGGGATTCCAACCCAGTTTTTAAAGCGATACGCTGAGTGGATATCATTTTTCTTGACGATAATCTTTACAAAGTCCCTACACACTAACTCGTTGCCACAAGATTGGCGGTGCGCAATCGTAACACCTGTTTTTAAAAACGGCGACCGACTACTCGCAAATAATTATCGCCCAATTTCCATGAAAAGTATCAGCTGTAAACTATTGGAACATATCATAAGTAAACATATACTAACTTTCCTCGAGGATAACACGTTCATTTATCAGCATCAGCACGGGTTCCGAAGAGGGCTATCTACCATAACACAGCTCATAGAAACGATACATGATTTTAGTTCAGCCATAGATGCCCAAGAACAAATAGATGTCATTTGCGTAGATTTTGCTAAAGCAAGTTACAAGGATGACAAGGTTCCAACAGTAAATTGCTTTTCAAGTTACACAAAGCAGGAATTAGCGAAACCATTCTTAAGTGGATTAAAGCCTATTTGAACAATCGCAGGCAGGTTGTGCATGTGGATGACTGTTTTTCTTCTACATTAGAAGTATTTTCTGGCGTTCGTCAAGGGTCGCTTTTAGCTCCATTACTGTTCCTAATTTATATTAATGATATTAACCAGGTTACCGAGTCTCCCGTAGAATTGAAGCTTTTTGCAGACGACTGTTTAATTTATTCTCGAATAGCACAAGCTGCCGATCAAATTAGAATAAACCGTGTCCTTCATTCCTTGCATCTTAGGTGCGAAAAATGGGGCTCGGAAATTAATTACACAAAATCAACTTTTACGCATATAACTAATAAGAAGACTGTGCAGTTATTTTCTTATAATGTTGGAAAAAATAATCTAAAAAATGTTGATACCTTCAAGTATTTAGGCGTCACAATTGCGCATTCCAGTTGAATCGGGAGTTCCCCAAGGATCTGTGCTTGGACCGCTTTTGTTTATTATTTATATTAACGATATCGTCCAAGATCTCTCTGTTAATGTTAAGTTATATGCTGATGATTGTGTCTGTATCGTATGCGTGAGGGACAGCATGCGCAGTGCGGCCTCGAAATGTACAACTGATACGCAACAGCCGATACGCTGCTGTCCAAGCCATTTGTATAAATACGCGTTGCTCAAATAAAGCTGCGCTCTTTTCCCCCTGGCATTCGGTGTACCATGACGTCGATACATGGTGTCAGAAGTGGCTAACGCCGACGAGCAGACCGAAGGAATAAGCCACGAAATGGATTTCTTAAGGCCACCGGACGCACTTCACCTGAAAGGGGACATCGCAAAGAATTGGCAGCTGTTCAAGCAGAAGTTCCAGCTTTTCCTGACGGCGACAGAAACAGCAAAGCCTCGACCAGAGCCAACGAAAACAGCGCTACTGCTGACTACCGCAGGTGAAGAAGCAATTGAGGTATTTAACACCTTCACTTTTTTGGAAGATGAAAGCAGCAGTGACTACGCGACGGTAATCAAAAAGTTTGACGAGTATTGCGCAGCCCAGAGCAATGAAGTATATGAGCGCTACTTATTCAGGAGGCGAGCGCAGGAATCCGGCGAGCCATTCGAGCACTTTTTGAGGGATTTGAAGACTCAAGCACGACTTTGTAACTTTGCCGGGTCACTCGATTCAGTGATCAGAGACCAAATTGTTTTTGGTATAACTGACGACAAGATACGCGAGAAGTTATTGAGAGATAACAAGCTCACCCTCCAGAAAGCAGAACAGATCTGCAAGGCTGCCGAAGCAGCCGCGGCGCATCAGGAAATATGGGAACGAGACCATCATCAGGTCGACCCAGTCCAGAAAACGAGCTCTACCCATCGTAAAAGGCAGCACGCCTATATCTGCCAAAGCTGCGCACGAACGCACGCACCGCGAAGCTGCCCTGCTTCTGGTCGTACTTGTTATAAATGCCAGCGGAAAAACCACTTTGCGGTCTCCTGTAAAGCAAAGCAGCAAATAAGTGAGCTCACTGGTTCCGAGGAAGAGTTCGATGTACTCAACGTGGCTGTCAGAAACACTGTTCGTGAGCGCGATTGGCTTGCTCAAGCACAAGTTGGCAACTTGTCGGTGTCCATGAAAGTTGACACCGGTTCACAAGCCAATATTCTTCCCCTCAGTGTCCTAAACAAGATGCTGCCAAAGCCACCGCTGAAGCCCAGTTGCGCGACATTGCGGTCCTTCGGCGGAAGCGAAATTCAACACTTTGGCACGATCACTACGGAAGTGAAGCTTAATGGTCACAACGCCGTTCTACAGTTTTTCATTGTACGCAAAGGGCAAGCGATACTAGGCCTTCAAGCCTGCGAACGCCTTAGACTCCTTTCGCGGCAAGTGCACGCCGTGTCTCAAGATACAACACAAACAGTGGTGGACGAATTCCGTCATCTATTCAGCGGCACAGGTTGCGTTGAGCGTCGATGCCATATGGTACTCCGCGATGACGCCGTGCCGGTAGTGCAGCCAGCGCGACGAGTGCCACTAGCCTTGCGGGAGCCACTACGGCAAGAGCTGCAACGCATGGAACAGGGTGGAATCATTTCCAAGGTGTCGGAGCCCACTGACTGGGTAAGCCCTCTTGTGATAGTACGAAACAAGGATGGAAAACTTCGGGTATGCATGGACCCCAGGAAGATTAATGAATGTATTAAAAGAGAACATTACCAGATGCCAACGCGAGAAGACATAGAGGCGGAGCTGACTGGGGCAACTGTTTTTTCGCGCCTCGATGCGAACGCCGGGTTCCACCAGATATCCCTGGACGAGGAAACGTCAAAACTGTGCACATTTGCAACGCCTTTCGGGCGGTACCGTTTTCTTAGGTTACCTTTTGGGATTTCATCTGCTTCAGAGGTTTTCCAAAAGATTCTGAATGAAATCTTCGATGGACTACAAGGTGTTAGAGTGTACGTTGACGACGTATTAGTCTGGGGCAAATCGATGAAAGAGCACGATGACCGGCTGAGACTAGCGTTAGAAGCGGCAGAACGAGCTGGCTTGACTTTCAACCCGACCAAATGCACAGTTGGCGTGACAGAAATAGAATTCCTAGGTGACACAATCAGCAGTGAGGGAGTAAGACCTAGCCACTCATTGATACAATGCATGACGCAAATGCCTGAGCCGAAGGACAAACAAGCAGTGCAAAGAATGCTCGGCGTAGCAAACTACTTCAGCAAATTTCTGCCATCGTTGGCGCGCAGGACAGCACTACTACGAGGTTTGCTAAAGCAGGGAACTGTGTTTGAATGGAGCCGCCGCGGTGGCTCAGCGGCTATGGTGCTCGGCTGCTGACCCAAAAGACGCGGGTTCGATCCCGGCCGCGGCGGCTGGAATTTCTTTGGAGGAGAAATTCTAGAGGCCCGTGTACTGTGCGATGTCAGTGCACGTTAAAGATCCCCAGGTGGTCGAAATTTCCGGAGCCCTCCACTACGGCGTCTCTCATAGCCTTAGTCGCTTTGGGACGTTAAACCCCATAAACTAAACTAAACTGTGTTTGAATGGACGGCGAACCACGCCAAAGAGTGGAACCAGCTTTGCGACAGCATGAGTAAACAACCACTCCTATCGCTTTTCGACCCTGCAAAAGAAACTAAAATTTCATGCGATGCATCGCAAAACGGCTTAGGTGCTGCATTATTACAGCTTCACGATAATGAGTGGAAGCCGGTCGCATACGCGTCTAAAGCTCTGACGGAAACCCAGCAGCGATACTCGCAGATAGAAAAGGAAGCCATGGCGATTGTGTACGGTTGTGAAAGATTCAATCATTTCACATACGGTCGTCACATTATCGTGGAAACCGATCATCGACCTTTGATAGCGATATCTCAAAAAGCGATTGGTGACATGCCGCCAAGGCTGCAACGCTTCTTTCTGCGACTGCTTCGTTACGATATCAAGATTGTTTTTGTTCCAGGAAAGCACCTCTTCCTGGCCGATATGCTATCCCGGGCTTCACTCAACTGTGACAAGACCGACATCGACAGCCAAGATGCAGAAGTACACGCCGTGAGTGTAGTTTCGTCTCGCGTGAGCCATAGAACTTTAACTCGACTGGTCGCCGAGACAAACAAAGATGAATATCTGTGCAGTGTACTCAAAAGTCTGAGAGAAGGTGCACCGGTTGAAGGCCAGCTGAAGCCATTTACTGGCGAGCTCTCGCAAGTTCAGGGCGTTTTGTTAAAGGGTTCCAAAGTGGTGATTCCCACTAGCATGAAGCACGAAATTCTGGAAAAAATTCACCAAGGCCACTTGGGTATAAGCAAATGCAAATCCAGAGCCCGGGAAGCGATATTCTGGCCAGGCATGAATAGTGACATTGAAGCCTTTGTCCAGAAATGCGCAGTCTGCCGGAAATATGCATACAGCCAGCCGCGTGAGCCGCTGCAGATGCGCTCAGTGCCCACGCAAGCGTGGTACCGAGTAGGAATCGACATTTTTTACTATGGGGGTAGACCTTATCTTTGTGTTTACGATGCGCTCTCAAACTTTCCGGAGGTGGAATTACTTCAGGATACATCGGCCAGGACTGTCATTCAAGCAACAAGCGCTATCTTCGCTAGATATGGCATACCAATGGAGGTATGCTCAGACAACGGACCCCCTTTTTCAAGCTACCAGTTCGCTGCATTTGCAAGAGAATATGATTTCCAGCACATTACTTCTAGCCCTAGATACCCACAGTCGAATGGCCTGGCAGAAAAGGGGGTACAGGTGGTGAAGCGAATATTAAAGAAAACTGCTGAAGCCAATCACGATTTCTGGCTTGGTTTGCTCGCTTACAGGACAACCCCACTGGAAGGTTCTGCGGCACCCGCAGAGATTCTTCAGGCCAGAAAGCTACGAACAACGCTACCAGACACTCAAGAAGGTCCCAGTTTGCATATTGCCAAGCATCGCCAGAGTAAGAGAGACCGGCAACCCCTACCACCCCTGAGACAAGGTGACGTTGTGCGCGTGAAGAAAGTTGTCTGGGACAAAAAAGCAAAGGTCGTGCAGCGCTGCGCTGAACCAAGGTCCTACAATGTTCTAACAGAAGACGGCAGACTTCTGCGTCGCAATCGAAAACATCTCATGTCTACGAAAGAAACATTTCTGAGTGAACTTGACGACGACGGCGATGACACCATTGAGGACAGAACGCCGCAGCAGCAGCCGCGACCAGTGACATCTGATGGTGATGCAGTGTCAAGCGCTCCTGGGTTAAGACGATCGCAGAGACAACGTGCACCCCCGCGACGCTTGGAATACGGGAGAGACTTTCAGCAAATGTCTTAAGTTATTCTTTTGTGCACTGAGCCCATGTTGTGCTTGAAACTTTGCTTTGTTGTTGTTTTTAGTTTTCTTTCCAAAAGAAGGAAGATGTATCGTATGCATGCGCAGTGCGGCCTCGAAATGTACAACTGATACGCAACAGCCGATACGCTGCTGTCCAAGCCATTTGTATAAATACGCGTTGCTCAAATAAAGCTGCGCTCTTTTCCCCCTGGCATTCGGTGTACCATGACGTCGATACAGTGTCCTCTATGAACGAATTAACTCAAGTGAAGATCAAATAAGGCTAAATAATGACTTTCAGAAAGTAATGCGCTGGTGTGATAGGTGGCAAATGGTGATAAATTTTGATAAAACAGTATATATGAGAATAACGCTTAAAAGGAATCCTCTTCTCTACCAGTATGGTACTTCCGATAGTGCACTCTCAGAGGTAATATGCTACAAATATCTCGGCCTATGGATTTCCAATAATCTTTCCTGGAACAAACATATTGATACCATCTCGGCAAATGCTCTGCGCAAAATATTCTTCTTGAGGCGTGCACTACGGTTCGCTACTCCTGAAACACGTTTCCTTGCGTATAACACTATTGTGCGGCCAATCTTAGAATATGCCGTAATGATCTGGGACCCATATACCAAGATTAACATTAACAAATTAGAAAGGATTCAAAAGAAAGCAGTAAGATTTATTTATAATTCCTATGGCCGCACCTCTATCACTAATCTTATTAAAAAGAGTGGCTTACCATCCGTTACTGATAGAAACCGTATCTGTCGTTTGAAATTCTTTTTCCAGTTAATTCATGGACAATACAACATTGACATCTCGAAAATTGTTAGTTACTCTAGTTGCAACGCAACACGCCTGAGACATTCTCTTTCCGTAAAACCTTTATCCACAAGAACGAACTGCTACAAATATTCCTATTTTCCGAGAACCATTACCGAATGGAACAACCTTGCTGGTCATATAGTCGAAGAGAACAATTTGTCCCATTTTGAGGAGCTGCTGCAACAAGTGAAGAAATTTTGAATGTTCGGTTGATGAGTAATTTGTTTAGATTTACTTAATAATATGCTTGGCTCTATGACTGCAGTATATATATTCTGAGGTTGTGAATTTGATACAGTACAGTGTGATGTACTAATTTCGTTGCTGTGACGCCTTGTCTGCTGTATTTCCTTTTCATTGTCCTTGGGTATTACACAAATCATGTACCCACCTGCGATGGTCTTGTAGTTCAAGACCGCAGTATTTATAAGTAAATAAATAAATAAATAATCTGCACTGGCATAAACATATTAATAATGTGTGCTCGACAGCTTCCCAAATACTTTACTTTCTGAGGAAGAAATTGGAACATGCAACAAAAGATGTAAAACTGATAGCTTACAAAACATTCATCCGCCCATCCTTGTAGTACGCTTGTGTTGTCTGGAGCCCGCGCCAAAAAGTTCTAAAAGATAGACTGGAACGAATGCAAAGAATGGCTGCTCGTTTTATTTCGTCAAGATACAGAAGAAGGGACTCAGTGACGGAAATGCTGAACTCATGTGGGCTCGAGTCACTTGAAAATCGAAGGAAAAAATCAAGACTAAAGCTTTTCTTTAAAAAAATTACGAGGAACTTTAGCGGCTAAAGTGGTGAAAGGCGAAAGCCTGAGAGCTGCATTCTGCTACGCGATTGTTCACTGCACATTTTGTTGGTGCATTAATTAACTGCCAATTAATGTCGCTTAAGCTTCGCCTTTAGGAGTGGAACGCGACAGCGTGTTGTAGCGCTGCCACGGAGTCCAAGGAACGCCACCACCCGTTCGGCGCGATGCGTTGCCCTTTAAACGCCACGGTTTTGAGGAAAAGAAATGGGGCTGTAATTCTCTGTCCTCTCGGTGGACACCTGAGCCGCACCGTACAGGAAGGGAGGAAGCGTGAGTGAAAGAAGAAAGAGGGGCCGTAATGAAGAAAATGAAAATTGTATTTGAGGAAAGGAAATTACACATTAACTGTCTCACATATCTCAGTAGACACTAGTCGAAACTCGTATTTGAGGAAAGGAAGTCGCGCAGTAACTGTCTCACATATTTCGATGGACACCCGTCAAAATTCGCGCGCGGTGACGTCACGACAATTTGGACCAATCTGAAACTCGGACAAATACGCCTTGCTCGTTGTTAAATTGGTTAATGGAATTGAGTGGGCGAGTTGGTTTTCCATCTTGACAGTGAAAGCGCTCAGAAGGACAAGGACGACAGAAAAGGAAAGACATACAAAGCGCTTACTTTCAACTGATTTTATTTCATGCGAAAAACAACTTTATACTCATAGTAATCACTTGCGCATGCTTACAAGAACATTACCAACGAGTGATAGCTGGCACGTTCTTTCAGATAACCGGCATGCCCGATGTAAGATAGGACATCTCTTTATCCGACAACAAAATTGACGGAGCGCTTACGCAATCATCGCCCGCTCGTGCTATCTCAAGAGCCTCCACAATCTCTCTCGTTATTTGACATCTACTTTTAAAAAGTACCTTACACCTGTGAAAAAAGGTACTTTTTAAAAGTAGATGTCAAATAACGAGAGAGATTGTGGAGGCTCTTGAGATAGCACGAGCGGGCGATGATTGCGTAAGCGCTCCGTCAATTTTGTTGTCGGATAAAGAGATGTCCTATCTTACATCGGGCATGCCGGTTATCTGAAAGAACGTGCCAGCTATCACTCGTTGGTAATGTTCTTGTAAGCATGCGCAAGTGATTACTATGAGTATAAAGTTGTTTTTCGCATGAAATAAAATCAGTTGAAAGTAAGCGCTTTGTATGTCTTTCCTTTTCTGTCGTCCTTGTCCTTCTGAGCGCTTTCACTGTCAAGTTAAATCGGTTTTTGAGGAAAGGAAATGTATCTGTCTCTCATATCTCGGTGGACACCTAAACCTCGCCGTAACGGGAAGGGAGGAAGATGGGAGTGAACGAAGACACCGTATTCACTAGACGCACATTCCATACCATCGAGCTGGCATGGCGGAGTGGTAGCGTGCTTAACTCGCACTCCGGATACCGGGGCTCGATTCCCAAGCTCGGCCAATTTCTTACTCGGTTTTATTTATTTATCTGGCCTGACTCGAAAAGTTAGACTAATTGGTTAAGTTAGCAATTAACTAAACTTAGTCAAACTTTCCTGGAGCATCACTATATGATCCCTTTAATTGGTTGCATGGTTAGTAGCCAAAGTACAATTGGCCCGTTTGAAATTCGCGCACTGTGACGTCACGACCGTTTGGACCAATTGAAATGCGTGACATTTCTGTCGACAGCTCCTGCTTACAACGATGAGTCATTAAAGGCTTCCGCCTTAATAATTCAAGGGCACTTTAAGATAAAATCAGATAGATATGTTCAGTCCCCGGGAAGACGGAGCGCGAGAACAAACCACACTCGATCAATCAAGCACTCACGTGTTGATGTTTTTCGTTACTCTTTTTTTCCTGATGTCATCGAAATTTGGAATGCTTTGCCTGTTCAATTTGTAGAGCAATCAGACGTGCACAAGTTCGAACATTCTATCGATATTTTGTGTCGGGGGCACCCAACTTGATGTTATGAGACGTGAATTTTATCTGTTGTACATTGCATTGCATTCCCTCCCTGTAACGACCCTCAAGCGAGGGTCAACAGTATCAATAAAATTAACTGCGATGAGCTCTGCAAAGGCTAACGCCAGTGCAGACTTGTCGGCGAGTATGGACGTTTTATCCTTCAGTTCTACGTTGGGCATGTTAAAATCACCACCGAAGATAACATCATTATTCAGTGTGGAAGGGAACCGCGACAGGTCGTTGTAGCACGCGACACAATTTTGACCAGGTGAGCGATAAAATGACCGTACTGTTAGGATACCACCACTGCGCTTCGAAATATTGCACCACACCGATTCACTGCAAGCTGGAGACAGTGCTATCGGCTTCGAACGGAAGCATGTCCTAGCAAGTACAAAAACACCGCCCCCGTGAGTGTCCCTGCCACTCCGGTGCACCTCATAGCCAGAAGAGAAGACCTCAGCGTCACCAATAGAATCATGCAACCAGGATTCGGTACCGAGTACGACGTCAGGTTTTACTGAAGAGATCAAAATGGCAAAATCGTCAATTTTATTTTTTAAGCTACGACAGTTCACAACAAGAAAAACTAGCTCATCGGGCCCCGGATTCGACCGACGAAGATGGGGAGCATATGAAGACGCGTGGCGAGGCCGATCCTCAGCAGCTAGCTATCTTGCAGTTTCGACAACCGTTTCAGATGCGGCGTCTTAGGTGAAGCATCGAATGTTGGCGTATAACTTGTTGAAACGCACATTAAAGGGCACATCTAGTGAGCGCGCATAGGCAACAAGCTTAGAATGCGCATGACGGGCAGAAGGACTCAAATCTTCGCGGATAGCAAATGACTTGAATTTAAGCTTCCCACCAAACGACAAAACACGGTCCTTACCTTTGAAAGCGCAAAATTTAAGAATGATCGGCCACCTTTTATTTGCATCGTACTTTCCCAAACACTGTGCATGCTCAATGCCAGCCACTGACACCGGTTGTCCTAATTCAGACTGAAAAAAAGCTAGGGCCTTTTGAAGCTTGTGAAGAGAGGCATTGTGGCGTCATGCTTTCAGAATGCCATGCAAAATTCCTGCCCACACAAGTTTGAATTTAGTTTCTCCAATCAGGTTGATAGGCTAACAGACGCAAAATACCCCCTTCATATTCTGGCATCAGTAGCAGAAGGGATATTGAAAAAGCTGAAGGAGGGCAAAGCTGTCCCCCATTCCAAACAAAAAAATTCTGGCAGTAATACCTTATGTTCATGTTGTGTCCCACAATTTGAAGAGAATAGGCAAAAAGGCTGGAGTAGATGTTGTTTTTTCGGCTCCTGTCAGACTGAGTGGCTTGTGTGCGAGAGTTAATCGCCCGGATAAAAGATCGGAATCTGGTCATAATTGTAAGAAAAACCACAGGATGAAGTATGTGCCATGCCAAGACAACGTGGTGTAC
Source organism: Amblyomma mixtum (assembly GCF_055824585.1). Taxonomy (NCBI): domain Eukaryota; kingdom Metazoa; phylum Arthropoda; class Arachnida; order Ixodida; family Ixodidae; genus Amblyomma; species Amblyomma mixtum. The sequence continues at coordinate 38,353,148 of NC_143021.1, read as the reverse complement.
TCAGTCCCGTTGAAGTGTGGAGGGTCATACATCGGCCAAACTGGCCGGTGTCTAAATGAAAGACTTAAAGAGCACGCAAACAATGTCAAGAACGCGGCCCGCCACATAGGTATTCACTGTCGTGACTGTTCATGTTACCCAGAATTCAAAAACAGCCAAGTTGTTACCAAACACAAGGATAAGCTTACACGAGAGATTATTGAGGCATCTGAGATTATGAAGCTGGGTGCGAATTGTATCAGCACTCCTTTCGTTGCCATCTCGCTGAAAGAGCACAACTTCCTGATTTCAAATGATCGATGTACACGCGTTACAGCTGCATGCGCATAGTGACTGGGATTGATACTTTCTGCTGCTCTCTGTTTCTTTGTTTTTTCTAAGGTGCAAAAGAGTATATATATGCTGTTAGCACCCGGAATAAACATTTGTTGTCAGTTCAGCGCTGTGTTTGTCCTCTTCTTCCCTTGGCCTTGTGCCGTTGCGCTGCTTCACTAGATAGACTTTTCCTCCGATTGCTGCCAGGTCTCACTTGCACCATCCTCTAGACGAAAAATTAATAGGTTATTTTTTGTGGATTGATTGTTAGTCTCATCAATGACAGCTTTTAGGGAGAGAACATCACGGGACAATTCAATAAGGTGTAACTCACCACGGTTCACTTTAGCCATGTTTTCTTCAAGAGTATGTACTCTATTTAGTAGTCTGTGGAGCGTGCTAACCATGGCACAGTGCTGCACTTTTAACTTGGCCTTCTTCTAGCTTTTTAAGGGTCATCAACACATCGTCAATAGTGACCACAGCCGCATCCTCAGGGCCATTGTTTGTCTCCACATCTCCCGACACTAGCAACACAAAAATGCGGCCAAGCACTGTAATCGCCAGAAAGCATATCGAGACATTTTCAGATTCGGTAAAACAAAGCGTTTGGGCTCGACACCGCAATAATACATCGCTTTGAGGTACGAAAACAGTATGCATTTCGCATGCAACTGACCTGGATAAACAACTGACGTGAGCACATCGAAGAGGCGATGTCGTGCCCCGGGCGCCGCATGCAGTAACGCCCCTTATGTAGCTGGGTCATATCGCTGGGATCGCTTATCACTCCTAGTTGCTAGACGATTTCTTTTGCAGAAGCCAACGCCGGGGAAATTGCATTGATGATAGGGAGAGGTACGGCTGTAGGCAGGGCGTGCCTTTCCAAAGGACTTGGAGCCAGGACAGAAGTTGGCGGGGCTGGTTCCAGTGAAGTTGGAAAATCTGTTGGCGCCCACGGTGCCAGCAGCGTGAAAGACAGGACCTGGGTAAACAACTGACGTGGGCACATCGAAGAGGCGATGTCGTGCCCCCGGTGTCGTGCCCCGGTGCGGTCAATTTCTTTCGAGCTATCGTTAGCACGATGAACGGCGCTGGCAAGCCAAAAGAACTTCCTACGCGACATGCCAAAGGCGCTAGCAAACCGGGGTTCTCTGTGCTGTCGATCGCTGGCGACTTTGGCCTTTTCCTGGCCGTGTTTGCTCACGGGCGGGAGGCGGCCACAGTCACGGCCGAAGCGCCCCGGTTTGTCGCACCAGTAGCAACGGCTGTCCGAGCCCCGACGGGCAACCGCTAGTCGCCACGCTCCGGTCGGTCGTCTCGAACTCGCAGAAGTGGCAAAAGCGGCGCTCTCCACGTGAGGCGGTTGTCGCAGTGTGGTGCTGGCGTAGACTCCTGGCAAACAGGCAAACAACCATTGACTACTGTCTAATGTCGCAGGGCATCTATAGCAAGCTCGCAATAATGGAAATAGACGAAGAGGGGAAGGACAGCCTAGGAAGTGATCATAAACGTATTAGTCTACAGTTGGCAGCCCTAGTCAAAAGAGAAATGCAGCGAAGTCCAAAAGACAACGCAAAATTAAATGATGAACAAATAGCGCTAATATCAGCCGATATAGAAGAAGTAATTGAGAAACGCCACTTGGAAAATTGGGATTATAATCCGTTAGAAGAGCTCATCGCTACAAAAATGAAACAAGGGAAAGGAGTTAACCGCTGGAGAGGAAAGAGGAAGCCACGGAGCTGGTGGAATATGGAAATTAAGGAGGCCATCGAACAACGACGGGTGGCTTCAAGGGAACACAGAGAAGCAAAGAGGGCGCAGTTATCTGAAGAGGAAATAGGCAAAAAATGGGAATCTTATCGACAAAAGAAACAGCAAGTTCAGGTCCTAGTCCAGGCTAAAGTAAAGCAGTCCTCTGATAAATGGCTGGCTGAAGTTCGCGAGGCAAATAAAGGGGGGCCAAGAAAATTCTGGAACCATATAAGATGGTTGGGAAAAACAAATCAAAGAAAGCAGGAACAGATTATAGATGCTGAGGGAAAATGTTTAGAGGGAGACGATGCTGTGGACTACATTACGTCATTTATAGCTGCGTCTTTTAGCGACGCCAATGGGGTAATCTCCCCAAGTGAGGCGGCAACACAGGACAGCACAAAAGAGAACACCTTAGAACTGACTAGTCTTAACTGGGAAAAGGCGGAAGCGAATATTCCTAAAACCACATCCGCAAGGATAGACGAAATTCCAATTAAGCTGATTAATGAACTTGGTCCAAGAAGCAAGGACGCGCTGATAAAAGCATTGGAGGCAGTCATAACAAATCAGCAAATTCCGCACAGCTGGAGACAGAGTAAAATGAATTTGATTTATAAAGGGAAAGGAGATAAGATGAACATAAAATCCTTCCGTCCGATTACGATAACATCTGTTATGTACAGGCTGGCAATGCAGGCGGTGAAATTAAAAATGCAGTCATGGGTAGAAGGGAATAGGATACTCGGAGAACTTCAGAATGGGTTCAGAAGGGGTAGGCGGTTAGATGATAGCCTGTTCGTGCTTACCCAATGCATAGAAATAGCTAAGGCGGAAAACAGACCTCTGTTTATAGCCTTTCTAGACATAAGCGGTGCTAACGTGAACAGGGAACTCCTGTGGAGCATATTGAAAGATTTAGGTATTGGTGATGAGGTAATTGATTTTCTACAGGAAATCTACCGAGATAATGAAGTTGAAATTACATGGGAAGGGAACAAAAGTACCACAACTGTAGGGGTGCACAAAGGATTAAGGCAAGGTTGCCCTCTATCACCGCTGCTGTTCATGCTTTACGTGATAAATATGGAAAGAAGGCTAGAAGAAAGTAATCTGGGTTATAATCTGTCGTACAGATTAGGCGGAAATGTAGTTGAGCAGCGACTCCCGGGTTTAATGTATGCGGACGATATTGTACTGTTAGCAGATAGCCAGGAAGATTTACAAACCTTGGTTAATTGCTGGGGAGACGAAGGAGACACTCTAGGATTCAGTTTTAGCGCAACTAAATCAGGTGTGATGATTTTTAACGATACAACTGATCAGGTGCTTACAATACAAGGCCACGAAACACCCAAAGTAGCCGAATACAAATACCTCGGGATATGGCTAAACGAAGGGCAGATATACACGGAAAAGCATGAACAGGCTATTAGGGCAAAAGGACGAAGAGACGGCGGGATAATGAAACATAGGGCATTATGGGGGTACAACAATAATGAAGTACTAAGAGGTATTTGGAAAGGAATAATGGTGCCGGGACTTACTTTCGGCAATGCGGTTCTGTGCTTAAGGGCAGAAGTTCAGTCGAGATTAGACGTAAATCAGAGAGCTGTTGGAAGATTAGCACTAGGTGCCCACGGCAAAACCACAAACGAGGCAGTACAAGGGGATATGGGCTGGGCATCGTTCGAAGCACGGGAAGCTAAGAGTAAAATACTATATGAAGAACGCCTGAGGAAATTGGACGATAACAGGTGGGCAGCTAAGGTATTTAAATATTTATACAGGAAGACCGTTGACTCACAGTGGCGGGAGAGAACTAGAAAACTAACCAGTAAGTATGCCGGTCATGAGCACGGAGAAAGAAATAGCATTAAACGACAGGTTAAAAACGCGGCAGTTAAAAAAATTGGATTAATTCAATGGAAAAGAAACGTAGTGTAGAACTATATCGATACTGGAAAAGGCAGATCAAGAAAGAATTTTTCTATGATAACTCAAGAGGCAGTGCCCTACTTTTTGAAGCTAGATCAGGGTGTCTTAGGACGCGCGGCTACAAAAAGAAATCTAACGAAGAAGATGACACATGTGCAGTGTGTGGTAGATCTGTGGAAACAATTGAACAACTCATAATCAAATGTGATGGTATCCACCCGGATGTCGATGCAGGCGCAGTCACTCTTTCTGAGGCCCTAGGGTTTAAAGATAACAATGGTCATGTAAATAAATCTGCAGTGGAAGTCAGCAAAAAGCGATTGGAGGATTGGTGGCTGAAAAGCAGAGATGTGGCGTAAGGTTAGAATTGTAGGGAACCGTAGGTAAAGGTGATGACGAATCTTAATGAGAATTGCCAACACAGGAAACAAAAAAAATAAAAAATCTCTGCCTCTCCCGTAAACGAGAGTAGAGTAAGCATGAAATGTTTACGGGCCTAATCGAACCGCACCGTACAGGAAGGGAGGAACGCCACCACCCGTTCAGCGCAATGCCTTGCCATTTGAACGCAAGGTTTTTTGAGGAAAGGAAATGGCGCAGTAATTCTCTGCCATCTCGGTGGACACCCGAACCGCACCGTAAAGGAAGGGAGGAACGCCACCACCCGTTCGGCGCGATGCCTTGCCCTTTGAACGCAGCGCTTCTCCCCCGGATCACGTATGACAACGAAGTGTAACGTGGCATTTATGTGCTTTTTGCACGCGTTATTAGAAATCGGAAATTATAATTCCGTGCATTATCAAACCCACAGCTCCACTGATATCTTGATAAACATTGAGAAGGCACTGGCAGCAGTTATTTTTTGTCTCATTTGGAGACCAACCGGCGCTTGCATGCCGGTCGCGTAGGAGGGCTTAGAGAGTCTCGTTAAATCTCGTTAAGTCTCGTACGGTGCCCGGATGTTCTCGTTTCAGAGCCCGGATGACTGGAATTCAGTGCCCGGATGAGTGAATTTCAGTGCCCGGATGACTGGAATTCAGTGCCCGGATGAGTGGATTTCAGTGCCCGGATGAGTGGAATTCAGTGCCCGGATGACTGGAATTCAGTGCCCGGATGAGTGGATTTCAGTGCCCGGATGATGGCTCTCGGTCTCGGCGTGACGTCACCACACTGCCGACAACGGGAGCTAAAAGCATTTCATGCTTAATAAAGAAAGAAAAGCTGAGCATGGTGGCAATTGCCACCACCCCGTTTCAAAGGGGGCGCTCCTATCCATCCATCCATCCGCTGTGGCGGAAGAGTCGTCCTCGCCAGAGGAGGACGAGTCTGATGAGCTCGTCAGGGAGATCGGCGGGAGGTCGCCGATGTACGGGAACGTGAGCGAGTCCGTCGACGCCGTGTCCGCGGTGTTCTGCGGCTGCTCCTGCGATGAGGCTGCAGGCTCTGGGCCGGCCGGGGTTTCCGACACGTGAGTGGCGGGCGTGTCGTCGTCCTGGCGTGGCGCGGTCTCCGCAGGGGGCGCCGTCGCTGGGGCAGGGACCGTGTCCTGCGGCGGTTGCGCCTCTGGCGATGCCGGCTTCTTCTGAGGGCCGCCGGAAGCGGCCGCCGCCGCGTAGGAGCGCGGCCGCAGGCAGTCCGCCGTGGCGTGGGCTCCGGAGCAGCGTGGGCACGCCTCTTCGCATCCAGCCGTTTCGTGCCCGAACTCGTCGCAGCGGGCGCACCGCGACGTGCGGCAGGCCGCGCCGACATGTCCGTCTTGGCCACAGCGTGAGCAGACCTTTCGGACGCCCCTGTAGTCGAACATGACGCGGTGACCCTGCACGGACATGAAGTTAGGTACCGCCTGCTTCATCTCCATCCTGACGAGTCGCTGGCCGTTGCTCACGTGGCGTCGCCCCTTCAACGTGGGATGAGAGATCTCGAGCACCTTGCCGTAGGGGCTCAGTGCCGAGGCCAGCGCCGCGTCCCCGACGAACAGCGGCACCCGGAATGCCGTTACGTGGACCACGGAGGGGCCCACGCAAGAGACTGGGACAGAGGTCCCGTTCACTGGGAACGATCCCTCCACTAGGAGCTTTTGTGCCGCTGCAGCCGAGGTCACGGCGATACAAAACTTGAACCCTCCTTGATGTTGGAGGCTTTCGAGCTCTTTCGGGCCGACGATGCTTTCAATGCCGTCGACAATGTCGTCGGCCGTGGCGTCCGCGTTCATCGTGAACGTGAAGCAGTGGTGGTGGTGGTTGAAACAATTGTTGCCAAGCAATGCAGAGGGGGCAAACCCTGCCTCCCCTTCCGTGGCACGAGGCAACCCTTAGGGGGTTGACCTTAAAGGGCAAAGGACAGTCCTTGTAGGGCTATCCGCTTCAAGGCGTATTAATTATCCGGCGCTGGTCAGCAGCAGCGGAGCTGGCCAGGAAAGTCTCCCAGTATGACTCCGCTGTGGTTGGGGATGGAGGGTGTGGGAAGGTGGGGCATGTGAGAAGGATATGAATAAAATCTCCCGGTTTCCCGCAGAGCTTACAGGAGGAAAGGAACTGATCGGGGTAGCGGTCATGGAGAAGAATAGGGTAAGGAGCAGTACGGGTCTGGAGTCGGCGCCAGTGGGAGGCCTGGGTTAGGGTTAGAGAGGGAGCCGGTGGTGCGTAAACGCGCCGGGTATCACGGTAGTGGGTAAGGATATCTCTGAAGGTAAGGAGACGCTCCTGGGATGACGGAGGGGGTCCAACTCCAGCCCGGAAAGTGAGACCTCGGGCGAGGGAGTGGACCTCCTCGTTACCCGGGAGGCCTGCGTGTGCGGGGGTCCAGATAAGGGTTACAGGGCGGGTGGGGTGCCAGAAGCGTAGAAGCCGAGCCGCGGTGCGGGATATCAAGCCTTTAGCGAAATTGGACAGGGCGGATTTTGAGTCGGAGAGAATTTTGGTGGCAGAGGTGGAGATGAGAGCGAGCGCAATGGCTGCTTCCTCTGCAATTTCTGATCAGTCTGTGGTGATGGAGTCTGATGCGAGTAATCGGCCCTGATTGTTAGCGACGGCGAGGACCATGCGAGAGCCCGACGAGTACGCTGCCACGTCCACATAGGCTACCTCGGAACTGTTGCCGTAAAGCTTGTGCAGGGCTTCGGCGCGGGCTGCCCTGCGTTCTCCGTCGTGCTCCGGTTGCATGTTCTTAGGGATGGGATGGATGATGAGATGGGAGCGTAGGTCTGGAGATAGGGGGGCCACCTCGGTAGGATGGGTGATCGGGGCGATGCCTAGCTGAAAGAGCAGAGTGCGGCCTGCCGCTGTACCCGACAGGCGAGTCAGCTGTGCTGTTAGAGTGGCTTCTGCCAGCTCCTCAAATGTGTTGTGGGTACCGAGGTTGAGCCAAGCAGTAGAGGTGCTGGGGGGTAGGCAGTGGGCGACCTTCGTGCAGCTCCTGAGGAGCGCCTTGATGCGGTCTCGCTCCTTCTGCTTTAGGGGGAGGTAGGGAAATGAGTACGTCGTGCGGCTTGTGATGTAGGCTTGGGTGAGGCGTAGAGTGTTCCGCTCTCGCAGACCTGCGCGCCGGTTCGCCACGCGTCGGATTAGACGGGTGACTTGCTGAGTTTGTGTCTGGAGAGCTTGGATGGTGTCGCCGTGCGCGCCGTGGGAGTGAGGGACAAAGCCCAGGATGCGAATCTTTGAGACGAGGGGAATGGGATGATTCCCTAGTTTAAGTGATATGGGAGGGTTGGCGGGGTCGGCGGCCTGGGGCGGTAAAGGAAGAGTTCCGATTTGGAAGGGGAGCAGGCGAGGCCGCGCGCGCGAACGAACGAGTCGATGATGTTGAGGGCCAATTGTAGGTTGTGTTCCATGTCGCCATCACTGCCTCGATTCGCCCAGACAGTGATGTCGTCAGCATAAAAGCTGAAATGTATGTCGGGAACTTGGCCGAGTTGGTGAGGGAGTTGGAGAAGGCCTATGTTGAAGAGAATAGGAGACAGCACAGCACCCTGAGGCGTTCCCCGTGCTCCCAGCGAGACACCGGAGAGCTGGTGATCGCCCAAGGGTAGTGTGGCTGTGCGTTTGGAGAGGAAGTCGCGGACGTAATTGTACATCCGTGGACCTACGCCTAGGGCGTGAAGGCCTTCTAGGACGGCTGCGTAGGTAACGTTGTCGAAAGCTTTTGTCAGGCCGACACCGAGGATAGTATTGGTGTCGCCCGCGGGGGAGTCAAGGATGTGGTGTTTGAGTTGTAGAAAGACGTCCTGGGTGGATAAGCCTGGGCGCAAACCAAACATGCACGAAGGCATGCGGTTGTTATTCTCCAGATATCGGCTGAGCCGGGTATGGAGAACATGCTCCATGAGCTTGCCCACATACGAAGTAAGGGAGATGGGACGAAGGTTAACGGGGAGAAGGGGTTTGCCGGATTTGGGAATAAAGACTACCTTGGCGTCTTTCCACTGAGGTGGGAGGGCGCCGCGCAGCCAGCATTCATTGAAGTAGTCGGTTAGGGCTTTGACGGAGGGGGAATCAAGGTTGCGGAGGGCCTTGTTGTGCACTCCGTCGGGGCCAGGAGCTGAGGACGTGTTGAGGCGCTGAAGTTCTGCCCTGACCTCTGCCTCAGTGATCGGTCGGTCGAGGAGGTCGTTGGGTGAGCCTTTGTAGTCAGCGTGGTCTGCGGAGGGATATGCGGGGAAGTATAGATCACGAAGCTCCTCGAGGAGTTCCTGCGGGGAGGCCTCGGATGTGTGTATTAGCCTTATGAGGTTGTGTTGCTGGTGTGTTTTGGACTGAGTTGAATCAATGAGATGGCGGAATAGGTTCCAGGTCTGAGGCAGGCTCATGTTGCCGTCCAACCTGTTACAGAGGGAATCCCAATTTTGGCGAGATAGGGTCTCGGCATGTGTCTCAATCTCCTTGTTGAGCTGGGCCAGCCGGCGTTTGAGTGTTCGATTCCAGCGCTGACGCCGCCACCTCCGCTCAAGACCCGCCTTGGACTCCCATAGGTGCATGAGATGAGAATCCATTGCGTCTGCACGGCATTCCTCTGGGAGGGGGCGAGTCACGGCGCGGACGTCACGCTGGAGTTGGTCGGTCCAAGTAGGTATGTCTGATGTGGTGTTTAGAGTACGAGCTGCTCGGCAGGTGCGGAATGAGTCCCATTTCGTGATGGTAGCACCACGAGGGGGTCTGCGTGTTTGGCCTGATTGTAGGAGAATCTCCATAATGTAGTGATCACTACCCAGATTCTCCTGGGTGTTACATCAGGCAGCGTGGGGGAGGCGGTGGGTGAAGGTGAAGTCGGGAGTAGTGTCTGCGCAGACGCTGTTCCCGATGCGAGTAGGGGTGGTGGGGTCTGTGATAAGGGAGAAGCCGGCCTGTTGAGCTGCGAGCCATACCCTGCGTCCCTTTGGGGTGTCGGTTGTGTAGCCCCAGGCCGTATGTGGGTTTTAAGTCCCCTACGATTACGAGGGGCCTTTGTGTGCGGCGCGCTTGGCAAGCGTGAATAGTCGGTCGAAGTCGTGCCGCAGGCACTTCGGGTGGCTGTATACGTTGAGGATGAAGAGACTGCTATCCCGAGTGTGCTGCGGCACCAGTTCGATGAGGAGATGATCTATTTCAGGGACGTCTAAGGTGTGGGAGATGGTAGTGAGCGCACGGCGTAGAAGGAATGCAACTTGAGGGGGAGAAATGGGGACGATGGGAAGGTAGGGGCCGTCTGCAGCCCGAGCTAGGAACTGGTGAACCAGTGCCCGCTTGGAACCAAAGTTCCACTGCCAGATGGTGAGGCTAGTGCGTGGCCTCGTCATCACTGAAGGTGTCGTTCGCCGTGCAGGAGAGGGTGTGGATCTGGGCCTGCTTTTTAGGCTGCGCGGCGGCACAAGCTGTCGCGTAGCGAGCCTCTTGCTCCTTACATCTTTCGTCAATTTGGCGAGCGAATTCGTCTAGACGGGTAGTGAGCCTGGAGAATTCATTGGCGAAGGCCTAGATGGCCGTCTGCACCGCAGCCTGAATTCTGGCTTCCATGAGTTCTTCGAATTTGGGAGGTAGGACTGGGGTTATCTCGGCCGGGGTTGCTGTGGTCAAGGAGGTAGGGGAAGTTGCAGCCCGCTTCTTGGCTGGTGGTTCGCCAGTAGGGAGGGGTGGCGGTTGAAGAGTAGGGAGGGGTGGCGTTGGAAGAGTTGGGGTCGGAGCGGCCGGGGCCGCTGTGCCCGGGGTAGGAGTTTGGGCCTGCTGATGGGCACGTAGCTGGGCCTGGAGGTGGAGGTTGGTGGTTTGGAGGGAGGCGAGCTGCGCGCGGACACGCAACAGCTCTTCATAGAGGGGGTTGGCGGAGTTCTTGGAGACTACGCCTGCCCAGCTCACCTGATGGGCAGCTCAGCATTCGTTTCGTATGCCGATGACACAACCATTTTTATTACAGGCAACGTGGAAACAGATTTAGAAATAAAGGCTAATAAGACGCTGTCTGACTTAGAACGCTGGTCCACGATAAACTGCTTAAAAATCAACCCAAAGAAAACAAAAGTAATCTTGTACACGCCTAGAGGTAAGATGTTGACAACTAATATGAATTTGTGTCTGGGCAGTGAGCAGTTAGAGATAGTGGACTTCGTTAACATCCTTGGGGTGCATTTTTCAAAGCACCTTACCTGGAATGAGCATGTTGATCACCTACAATCAAAATTGTCATCTGCCATTGGTGTCATTGCTCGTCTGCGTCGCATTCTCCCGACCAAGGTAAAATTAATGTTGTACAATGCACTGGTGGTATCTGTCATGCAGTATTGCATCGTGGTGTGGGGCACAACTGGCGTGACAAACTTGCAGAAACTACATTTGCTACAAAAAAGAGCTGTACGTTACGTAGCTGATGTCCATTATACATACTCCACAGAACCACTTTTTCCAAAATATGAAATTCTTCCTGTGTTTTGTTTTTATAATTACAGGTTGATATTGTGCTACAAAGGTTTTGTAAAGTTTGGCATTGATTATATAATTCATCTGGCAAAACTCCAAGAAAACACAAATATTCGTCAGACCCGACATAAAGAAATATGGTTTGTACACACCCCGAGAACCTCCTATGATGAACAATCTCTATCTTATACATTACCTTCGCTGTTAAACTTACTAGACCGACAAAATTTTGATCCCTCCAGAAACCGAAACTGTCGCATTAAACGTTTTTGTCAACTTAATCATTTGCAAGGCTAAACCATGAATTCCTATTCGCCTAATTTTGTTCACCACTGTTGCTTATGTGTGTTGATTTATCTGTACTACCTTTTCTTGCTTCTCCGATTGATTGCCGTCTTGTTTCATTCTGTATTACCCGTTGTTTTGTGATATTTTTTCATTTTTGTGTAAGACTGGCCGTCATCCTGCTGTCATGCCAACTAACAAGGGGTCGGGATCTCGTCAAGCTGTTCGAGCTTTTAGTCCCGTACTCCTCCTTTTCTAAGGAAATAAATTGATTGATTGATTGATTGATTGATTGATTGATTGATTGATTGATTGATTGATTGATTGATTGATTGATTGATTGATTGATTGATTGATTGATTGATTGATTGATTGATTGATTGGTGCAGCGGGCGGGTGCTTGGGCAGGTGGCCTCGGGGGGACTGGAGGTGGTGGTGGCTTGGTTCCGGTCCAGGAGCGGCACCGGACCTTGGGCTTGGTAGTGCTAGGCGGCTGTTTCGGTGCGGCAGGCTGCAGCACCGGGGAGGACTCCGGTGTGAGCCCCGGGGCCTGGGGCTTGCGGGTCGTGGAACGGCTGCGGTGTTGGGATGGAGCCTGACTGGTGGAAGCCTGGCTGGCGTTTGCCTCGGCGGCTCGCTTGGCATCCCAGTACCTCTTTTTGACGAGGTATGGAGTGCGGAAGCGCGCTTTGCACGTTCTGTCCGCCGTCAGGTGTTCTTTGCCGCAGATCTTGCATTGCGGCGTGCAGGAGTGGTCCTCGGGGGGTTCTACTTGGTCACAGCCGGGACAGCGGCGTTGTTTAGGAGCCGGGCATACATCCGCGCGGTGGCCGAGTGCGCCGCAGTTAGGGCAGTGCTCAATCTTCTTTTTAAACAGGTAGCATCTGTAGAGGACGGAAGAGTAATAGATGTGCTTGGGCACCCAGTCTTTTTCGAAGAGAATAATGATGGACTCTGTCGAGCCCATCCGTCTAAAGTCGAGGATTGGAGGGTTCCGCTCGTGACTGAGACGGTCTTAATATCTTCGTATCAATGATCGAGAGGGACCCCATGGACCACGCCGCGGGCGCAGTCCTCCGGGGCTGCTTGGTAGGAGTATATGTCGTAGGATGTTTCTTTGATGAGCACGGACTTGATGGCGACGTAGCGGAGTCGGCGCTGCGGGTCGGGTGTGTTGATGAGGATGAGGTGTTGGAGGGTATTGATGATGACTGTGTCAGGCTTGGCCTCTTGAGGTCCGAGGCGAGCTGCTTGCAGAATGGCATCGCGAAGCACTGCGCCATTCGCGGTCTCAAGGTTGAGGCCGCCACGGGGACGTAGGATGATCTTATGATCGTCGATGGGTAGCTTGGGGTGGCATAGCGAAGACAGTTGGGGCGGCCGGGGCAGGCGTCCGGCCGAGGCTTGAGGCAGATTCGGAGTAATGGTGGGAGGAGAGTTGCGACTTGAGCATCGCTTGCCGTGCGCTGATTGCCAGCCGTTGGTAGAGGTCAGTTCGGAGGGTGATATGTCTTCTCCCTCTACTACAATGGGTTCCATGCCGCCTTCGAGGCACCGACGCGCCGGTGGTCCGAGCGCGAAGCTGCGTCTCTAGCGGCGTTCTGTATCGGTGCCTGCTGCGTCGCGAGGCTTAGCCTCTTAGCGCAGCGCTGTGAGGAAAAGATATGGACTTGCCTCTTGATGTGGTAGTCCAAACCGAGAAAAGTTGGTAACGGCAGGTTCCTGACGAGAATCGGAGGCTGATGATACTAGTTTCAGACGGCTGGAATGAGTTAACCCGGTCGTAAAGGATAAAGTTTGCGGAGCGCATGTGAAGCGCGTCCGCTCACACGGCCTCCGAACGCTGAACCTCCGCGGGTGGCGGTAGTGACAGGTGTGCGCTGCATGTGCGCCTTGGGTGGAGGCGCCCGGTACTCCGGACCAGCAGGACCGGAAGCTGGCATGGTGGCAGCAGGGGGGCCTGGAACAGCAGGACCAGTCCAGGAAGGGGCTCCCGGGCGCGTGTTTATTTTTCAGCGCAAGCCCAGCCAGGCCACTGCTCATTGGCTCGCTCTACTGTTTACGTCACTTCCGCTCCAATTAGTACGCAAGCATTAAAAGTAAATGGCTGTTCTAAAGAACTATCTACACAAACGTTTCATATCCATAAAAAATATAATGAATCTTTGAGAAACTAGATTTCAACGTTTAGTTTGGTCACGTGACTTGATTGCAATCACGTGACATGACGTCACTTTTGTCAACAGACAAAATGGCCGCTTTAAAGGTCGTCGCGGCAAGTCACGGTAGAGTGTCACGGTTACAGGTTCTAGAGCACTGTATCACGGTGTTTTCAGGCAGTTGTAAGCAAGTGGTTCCACGACCAGTGCAAGCCGCCTAGTTGGATCCAGGATACTTGCCTCTGAATGGTTAAAGTGCGCCGATTCCAAGGTGCTATGCAAGCCGCGCGGTTGGATGCTAGATATGCGTATTGCATTGGTCTTCAAACCGACGTAGGACCGACGCGGTGGCGATGTCACGAAGCGTTTGTGGCCGTGTTGCAAGCGTTTATAATTCCTGTGAGGATCAACACGGACAGCGCCGAGTAACAGCTACTCACCTTGGAGAAAGGAGGCTGCTCATGGTGAATTTCCTGTGCGTGCATAAGCTACACAGCACAGTGACAGTGTCCGAGAAGTGAAAGTGGTTGCGGTCGGAGCAAATGCTTCTCCGCCGAGGCAGAGAAGTGCGCACGTGCGAAGGCTCACTACGCATGCAGTGTGTTCCGAATGCTGAAATGAACTTGGCGTTGTGCAGCTAGTCGTACTGGTTGCAGTGATCGCGACCGAAGCGAGCGTTGTTATACGCATATCTCTTTTGCAATAACTGTCGGCAGGGAGGAAGCCTGTTTACATATTACAGTGACAACTACTGTGCACTGCTAGGGAAACGCTCGTCCCATCCTGTCTCTTCTCTCGTGATCGTCCTTTTTTGCGCCTTTCCTTGGCCAATATTTTTTTTCTATCACAAATCTAAAACCACTGCTGTGTGCTATTTTGAATAACTCACTAATAATTTAAGATATATAACCTTAGCTATTTGAAAAATGTGATTTTGTAATTATGACGGTTGTTAGCAGCTTGTACTGCAGCCTGGCTTGTTCCACTCAGTGTGTTCGACCCGATAGAGGATTCGTGTGCAGTGTGCAAGTTAGCCTGAATGCAACTACTGTGCGCATATATTTATTTATTTGGAACACTGCCAGCCTCTGGTTCAAACTTTAGCAGAGGGGCATTAGTAAACGATAACATTTCTAAATGCGGCTGCGCAAAGGACATATTTATATGCTGTGACATTACTTCAAATAGAGGAAAGTTCTCGATGACCACATCATGCATAATAGAGCATTTTATTGGTTTGCCCGAGTGAACGAGTCAGTAGGCACTTTATTAGATCAATTTATTTTAATATTTATTATACCTCAACGGTCCTAAGTGGCAATACCTCAACGGTGAACTTTGACATGGTGAGGCAAGTAGGAGCTTGATGAGTTCGCAATGTACCAATAAGGGAATAATTACTCATTAGCATCCAAGCACAGCCATACAGCTGCAAAGAAAAGCTTTGTAGCTCTTTTTGCAGCCGTATGGCCGTGCTTGGGTGGTTGCCAATGAGTAATGACTGCCTTATTAGAAATCATTTCAACCTTGAGGGATTCGTCTAAAATATTGGACCAACACCGCTCCCATTTCGAGCTCGCCCCATCATATGTTAGCCATCCTGGTTCGCGCACTTGGTAGGGCAACTGCCCCGGTGAGGCAGTACTCCCGGGTTCGAACCCCAGACTAGGGTAACTTTTCCTCTAACTACAAAGTTTCTGTGGAACCTGAGTAGCTTTCTTTTGTAGCCGTATGGCTACGCTTGGGTGGGTGATAATGAATTACTCCCTTATTACAAACGTTCTCCACACTGGGGGATTCCTCAAAAATATTGGACCTGCATTGTCATTAACTGCATGGATTTCTACAGTGACCAGTTCGAAGGACAAGAGGTTAGTAAGCATAGCCTTGCGAGATGGAAGACCATTCTAGCCTTTCGTGGCAAAAACAAAATTGAATCTTGAAATGCAATGGCATAAGCTAAGGGAGGGACAGTGCTTGTGCAGCTAGTGCAGAAGGAACCATGAGCAGGAAAAGATTAATTGGTTATGTGACAGTAAAGAGCAAAAAAAAACCTGCAGTTTCTAGATGAGACGAAGAAATTAGAAGATTCATCTTTAGTGCTGTGACGCTGGAGCTTCTACAATAGTCTGGGAGAATAAAACAAGCAGCTCAGTTCGGAATTCATCCCAGGATCTGAGAAAAATTAGATTTGTGCCATGTGGCATAACAATATTCTGCTGATGCCGCACAGGAGTTTTGAATGCAAGCAACATGGAAGACGGTGACACTACCCTGCTGAAAAAAAGTTCTGTGATACAATAACCTCATAGATCATTCATCATAGAATATCATACAATCTGTATGATATATCATACAATTAGTATGATATCCTATGACATCTCTATGATGACTGTATGATTTTACAGAAATGTATGACATTTGAATGATAATTTTCTATGATTTGTATGATAAGTCTATGATATTTGTATGATAAACTGTATGAGTTTATTGCATCATACAACTTTTTTCAGCAGGGATAAGGGCATGCTATGGTGTAAATATCCTGGGCTGTGGGTAGTTGTACAAGTTGTATAAGGTAGTTGTATCAGGAATTGCTCCAAAGCGACCTAAACAGGATTGAAGGCCGGTGTTCCACATGGCTGATGACGCTCAATGTAGCAAAATGCAAATACATGCAGGTATCAAGCAAGCGCACTAATATTGACTACACGTATTCACTCAGTTCAACCATCCTCACTAAAGCCGAATCATACTGGTATCTTGGCATCCATATCACGAGCAACCTCACTTGGTCCGAGCACATCACGAAGATTGCTGCTGATGCATCGAAAACACTCGGCTTTATCAGACGTCACCTCAGTTTCTCCCCTTCTTCCATTCGCAGCCTAGCCTACAAAACTTTCATCCGCAGCAAACTTGAATTTGCATCCCCAATATGGAACCCACATCAAGCCTACTTAATAGCCAGCCTAGAAGCCGTCCAAAACCGTGCAGCGCTCTTTATTTCCTCCAACTATGACACCCGCTCTAGCATTACCAAAATAAAATTATCTGCCGACATCGAGCCTCTCGCGCATAGGCGTAAAATTGCCCGTTTATCATTATTGGATAAATTGTACTATTGTTTTCCCTCACTTCGAGACTCCCTTCTGCTCCCTCCCCTCCGAACGTCACGCCGTCTTTTCAACTCCATGAGCATCTTAAGACTCCATGGCTCCTCAAACGCATTTAACATGTCATTTCTGCCTCTTGCCATTGAAGAATGGAATTCACTACCCGAATGTATTGTCACTGAACACGATGCTCTTAAATTCCGCCAAATGCTGTCATTTCACTTGAAATCCCAATGTGGGTAACTGTTGCCTTTGCGTTTTATTTTTATGTTATGATTGTTTGATCTACTACTGCACCTGTCTGCCTGATTCATAAACGTGTATTTGTTTTTTTCTCTTCCCCAAGCAACGATTGTTTCACTGTATACTTTTTTTTTCACTGTATACTTTTTTCACTTTTTTTTTCACTGTTTCACTGTATATTTTTTTTTGACCAAATAATGTCATTACTTGTTTCGATGTTCGCCCCCCCCCCCCTTATGTAATACCGCTCCAGCGGTCTTTAAGGGCCAATAAATGATGATGATGAAGAAGGATTGTTAGGTGAGACCATGTTACATTGTCAGCCAGTTCGGGTATCCACCGAGATATGTGACAGTTACTACGTCATATCCTTTCCTCAAAAACAATTTTTTTTTCAGTATGCAGTGAATATGCCTTTCTCAGTAAGGCCTTAAGTAGGCAAGATGTAGTTATCCTGAAAGTAAAAAACGTTAGTGCATTCTTAATAACATTAGCAAACAGGCTAGTCGAGAGCATCCGAAATATTGTTCTGAGAACTGAAATACTGTTATTGATTGCAGAGGGCAGACTCCATAGTCGTCAATGAAGTCATGTTAGGAAACACTGAAAGGAAGCTCATATTGTATTTAATAAAACCTCGGGCCCAGGGGCAATGCCTTGGGGACGCCCGAGATTGCAGAAAAAAAGCAGGACGCGTAAGAACTAGTATGGGAATTCTGTCGACGGCTGGCTGTTAAAGCTTGGAATCAGTTTATAGCAACTGGATTCAAGTTATAGCATGAGAAATTACGCCTAATTTATATAAATGAGGAATTATATCACACGCTCTTTCAAAGCCCAGAAAAAAAGCATTAAGGGGGATGTTGCCGTTGAGGGAGAATGAGAGCAAGTTGGCTATCGCAGGAATGCTTTCTAAAGCCTGGCCAATTTGGATGAAACAACCTAATTGGCCATAACATTATAGCACCACAAGAGTATAAATTATGTTTACAATTGGGCGCACATGCCAACGGCACAAACAGGGTCATAGGTGCTGGGTGATGATTGGCAAGACACATACAGGGGCCAAGCTATGATGAGACAGGAGGCTATCTTCATGGCATGCACAAGATATATGTACACACTGTGTCCTGTCCAGCTGTTGCATCCTCCAAGTTTCACATGGCTGAAGTGTGCTGTCGGGTGAACTGCTGGAAAGACGGCATGTCGACGATGTACTAAGGATGAGAATGACAGAACAAGAATGGCTACTGGGTGCGGTGGTGGTGATGTTCTTTCCTGTCGTCTTTGTTCCTTGTAGTTTCACTAGCTCCACAGGCCTTGTTTTCCTATCCGCTGTTTCAAAGTGGTGTCAGGTAAAGCCAATTGTTATTCTAAAACCACGAAACTGCTGTGCCATACAACATTCTTTTAATCAGCTTTCATAATTTGCAATGACAAATTTACTTCATAAGTGTAGGCAAATAACACAGCTGAATAACTTGTGTCATCATCAGGACTAAAAATAACTATAATTTCATTTATACGGTCATGCCTCGTTAATACAGACCCCATTATGGATTCAAATTATGGACAGTATTTCTGGGGGGCAAAACTTTTTCAATGCACTCACACCTCAATAACATGGAAACTCGCTCATAGCACAGTGGACAGAGTGAAAATAAATACAGCTCTTTGTCGCATAATTGTGCAGAGTGCAAAGACTGTTAAGACTTCTTGAATTTGAGTAGATAAGTCAAGCACAGCCTGAATCATATGCTTTTTTTACACACTGTAATTGCCATCATACTGCTTGTCGCACTGTATGCAGAGAGTTTTGTGTTAACCCATGAACTGCCAGGCCCAGCGACTCCTCCTGCTCAAACACTTTCTGGATGCCAAAGCACTTCTTTTTCTGGTGTCAAAAGCATTGTCAGTGCTCGGCGACTCACATCCTTGCTCAGATTACTCACTGTGCAAAATAAATTAAGCTGCTTAACAATAAAGAACAAAGTCGCAAGCTTACATTATAGACTCACAGATGCCTCTCCGCAGCCCACAATGCTATAGCACTTTTTAAACGGAGTGCACCATGTCACAACCTAAACCGAGAACTACTCCTCTGGCTCAGCCCACCATCATGCAGAGAAGTTTGTGTTGTCACCAATTCTTCACGCAAATATGTTTGCAGACAGGTCCACATAGCAGGCAGGAAATAAAAAAAACGACGCTCCACAAGAGACCACTGCACTACACGTGCACTACACGCACGTCGTAACCCGAGCATCCATAATCACAAAATGTACTGTATGAAGCAGCAACACGCCGAAGAATGGCGACGCTGTTGTTGTCACGGAAGAAAACAGTTCGACGGCCGCGCAGCCAAGATCGCGTCACGTCGCACACACAGCAGTTTCGAAGCACAGTACCTACACGAAGCGCGATCAAAATCGGTGATGGATACGTAACAGAAACAACGTCGTATAACAACGCTCGCTTCGGTTGCAATCACTGCAACCAGTACGACTAGCTGCACAACGCCAAGTTCATTTCAGCATTGGGAAAACACTGCGTGCGTAGTGAGCTTTCGCACGTGCGTATTTCTTTGCCACGGCAGAGAAGCACTAGCTCCGACCGCAATCACTTTCACTTCTCGGACACTGTCACTGTGCTATGTAGCTTATGCACGCACAGGAAATTCACCATGAGCAGCCTCCTTTCTCCAAGGTGAGCAGCTCTTACTCGTCGCTGTCCGTGGTGATCCTCACAAGAATTAGAAACGCTTGCAACACGGCCACAAACGCTTCGTGACATCGCCACTGCGTACGTCCTACGTCGGTTTGAAGACCAATGCAATACGCATATCTAGCATCTAACCGCTCGGCTTACATAGCACTTTGGAATCGACGCACTTTAACCATTCAGAGGCAAGTATCCTGGATTCAACTAGGCGGCTTGCACTGGTCTTGGAACCACTTGCTTACAACTGCCCGAAAACACCGGTACTGCCGCGACGACCTTTAAAGCGGCCGTTTTGACTGTTGACAAAAGTGACGTCATGTCACGTGATCGCACTCTTGGGCGTCGTCTGCTCGTGTGCGCCTAGTCACGTGACCAAACTAAACTTTTAAATCTAGTTTCTCAAAGATTTATTATATTTTGTATCCATATGAAACGTTTGTATAGATAGTTTTGTAGAACAGCCATTTACTTTTAATGCGGAAGTGACGTGAGCAGTAGAGCGAGCCAATGAGCAGTGGCCTGGCTGGGCTTGCGCTGAAAAGTAAACACGCCTCCCGTGCGGCCGGCAGGCAGCGCGGCGCGGCGCCGGGACGGCGATCCTCCAGGGCGGCAGGGTCCAGGTGTCCGCTCCGCTTCGGTAGGACCGCGCTCCTCGCAAGACCGGCAGAAACTACGCAACGGTCCCAAACGAGAACATCCGGGCACTGCACGAGAATTAACGAGATTGTTGTTGTTGTTGTGACTGAGAGAAGGATGAAAAGGAAAATTGCACGGGCCTGCTACTGGCGAGATTCAACGAGACTCTCTAAGCCCTCCTACGGGACCGGCATACAAGCGCCGGTTGCTCTCCAAACGAGTCACAAAAAATAACTGCTGGCAGTGTCTTCTCAATGTTCATCAAGATATCACTCGAGCTGTGCATTTGATAATGCACGGAATTATAATTTCCGATTTCTGATAACGCGTGCAAAAGCACATATACATGCCACGATACACTTCGTTGTCATACGTGATCTGTTACGGGCGTTGAGAGAAGGCCGCTTAGAGAAAGAGGGGAGCTCCAGGGCGAGAAGGGCTTTCGGCGGAAAACTTTCGCTCCCTCCCCAAGGATGGCGCTGCGGTCCCACACTCACGCATGTAAAAGACCGGCCGCTTGGCCTTCAGACGCGCTGCACATATATTCTTGTCAGGCCTGCGTCTCATCGTGTCCGCGTAAGCTTCTGCATCGTCCTGCATTCCAATACCACCACCGTCACTGCTGCTTGATTAAGCCGAGCAATGGAGCCTGATGAAAGCAGAGGTAGGAAACGTCTTGCAGAAAGCGATCGCTTTGCGAGTGATGCGCCACAGCAGAAGACTGCTCGCCCCTGCAGACAACGCCATGATTATGCGGCCGCTCCCGAAAGCGACAAGGCCGCCACGGTTCGCGACCGCCTACCCAAGCCCGCACTATTGCAGGCGATCGCACTATTGCAGGCGATCGCTTCGACGCAACAAGAAGAGTGTGGTGTGGTGTGTTGAACACTAGACCCATTTCAAGATTTTGACTAGTACCATCTACATCCAATCTGTTATGCCCGTAAACATTTCATGCTTACTCTACTCTCGGTTACGGGTGAGGAAGAGATTTTTTGCTTTAGTTCCTCGATCGTTCCGTCAGCAAATTCAAGACTCTGTGCAAGATTTCTTTGTTCAGTTTTCAAATCCTGTATTTCATAGCGCAAATCCCTTTCTGTGAACCCGCGAAACGCTTTCAGCTCTTGCCTTATTTTCTCTTTGAACTTCTGAAGGTCGGCCTCTTTAACTGACATATTGCATGCGACACGTAGAGCAAAAGGGAAAGACAGCACTGAAATGGCAAGCTCGATCTGTTTCGTTAGTTAGGTACAGGACGGCATGGTCAATACAAATGAACAGCAGCAGCGACAGCAGAAAAATGGAAAAAAATAGAAAGCACCGCAGGGACAGGACTAACCCGCACAAGAATACGGGGCAACTTAGATAAGGGGCAACTTAGACTTTGCTGTCGCCGCTGCTGTTTTGGTGATCTGTTTATGGCGGCTTGAATTTATAGGCAGGTGCTCCCGGAAGGCCAGCAGGACTGTTTCCGGAAGGTTGGGCGTGCGCAGTTGCAGAAAACCTTGCACGTGTCGTCGGTTCGTAAGATGATGCGGCTGGTAGGTGATGATAGCAGGCGAGGGCGAGAATGGGATGTGAGCTCAGCTGCTTCGGGAATCGGCCTGCACAAGAATAAGGGGCAACTTAGATGCTGCACACTTTGCTGTCGCCGCTGCTGTTGTGGTGATCTGTTTATGGCGGCTTGAATTTATAGGCAGGGGTTCCCGGAAGGCCAGCAGGACTGTTTCCGGAAGGTTGGGCGTTATTAGGCATCCCACCGCTGCCACCACTGTTGGGCCTGGGCCTCCGAGGCAAGAAACGGTCGAGGCGACGGTGAGTCAAAGGACGTTTATGTACAATATGCACAAGGGCTTTTACATGGTAGATACAGGGGCCAAGAGCACCACGGGCAAGCACACACAAGAAGGGCGGCCCCAGCGGCGAGCGTAGCTCCGGCGTGATGGCTCTTCTGCTGCCCGTCTGCTGCTCGGGCTGTTGTTGTGACTGAGAGAAGCTTGAAAAGGAAATTGCACGGACCTGCTTACTGGCTCGAGCCAAGCCACCACCGCTGCCACGTGCAGATAGAGGAGAGTTAAAAAATAAGAGGAAAGATAAAAAGGAAAGAAAAGACGTGCGTCGCAGCAATAACTGCGTCCGCCAGAGCGGACGCTGCTGAAAAAATTGGCAGTGGCTTAGCTCTGGTTAAGTCTGGATATACAAGCGCACCTATGGGGCAGAAACGTGGAGGCTAACAAAGAGGGTTCAGCTTAAGTTAAGAAGGACGCAGCGAGCTATGGAAAGGAAAATGATAGGTGTAACGTTAAGAGATCGGAAGAGGGCGGAGTGGGTGAGGGAACAAACGCGGGTTAATGACATCTTATTTGAAATCAAGAGGAAGAAATGGGCTTGGGCAGGGCATGTAATGCGAAGGCAAGATAACCGCTGGTCCTTAAGGGTAACGGAGTGGATTCCAAGAGAAAGCAAACGTAGCAGGGGACAGCAGAAAGTTAGGTGGGCGAATGAGATTAAGAAGTTTGCGAGGATACAGTGGCGGCAACTGACAAAGGACGGGGTTAATTGGAGAGACATGGGAGAGGCCTTCGCCCTGCAGTGGGTGTAGTGAGGCTGATGATGATGATGATACAAGCGAAAAGCTGCAGTTATGCTTTGTTTGACGTCATGGCTGTCGCAGTTCGCGCACAATACACTGGGAGCACCACGATAGCGGTGTAGATTTTGAGCCAACTCCCTCGCTACCACTTCTGGGTCTTCTTTTCTTCCTTCCATGGCTAATGTCTGCGCCTCTTCTACGGCCGCCGCCGCCGCTCACGCGTGCGTTCTCGCAACGCCTTGCGAAGGAACCTTCTTTTGGGACGGCGGAGACCGCGCAGCAGCGGCAAGGGATAAACCGGTGGCGAGGAGGAGAACGGAGGGGGTGACGAGGAGGAGGAAGGGCGCGCCGCGGCAGTGCCCAGGGGTGGCCCACGCGAAGCGCGGTGTTGACGAGCCTAGTGAAGGTTTTCGCTTCAAAAACAGATAAGCGGTCGAAGCCGCGCTCGCGGAAGCGAGGACAGATACCCAATCGCCACTCATTGCTGCTGGGGCTCGTTGTTGTGACTGAGAGAAGGAAGAAAAGGAAATTGCACGGGCCTGCTTACTGGCTCGAGCCAAGCCACCACCGCTGCCACGTGCAGATAGAGAGAGTTAAAAGATAAGAGGAAAGATAAAAAGGAAACAAAAGACGTGCGTCGCAGCAAGAACTGCGTCCGCCAGAGCGGACGCTGCTGAAAAAATTGGCAGTGGCTTAGCTCTGGTTAAGCCTGGATATTGTTACGTAGCCGTTGGGGCTCGTAACCGAAAGGCTTTAATGGGGTGTTGACGTGGACGGCACCGGAGAACAAGCCCTGCAGAAGAAATGGGACAAGCAGACTAACACCCTTTACGTGGACGCAGCAGGACCACAGAATGGAGTCATGACTATTGTAGTCTCAACGCCTTCAGGGTCGATGGTGAACTGCGCCTCGGTGAAAACATCTAACCCCACTCACGCAGAGGAGGCAGCTATTGCATTAGCTGTAGCATCCAACCCCAACGCCGTTGTGCTCACTGATTCCCAGAACGCCTGTCGCAACTTCAATTACGGATTAATTCATAAGTCAGGGTTGTCATTGCTGACTAAGCATCCACCCAACCAAGCCTCAATCATCTGGTTTCCCGGTCACCTGGAACTACCAGGAGGAAACGAAGCCGCTCACAGGCATGCCCGAGCTCTTCTATACCGGGCGTCTCCCCCTGATGACCATGAAGGGTGCCGTGACCTGATAGGTTTAGCAGTGTATGCTGACAATCTCGCGCCCTACAGAACAGCCAGAAAGGAGTACCCAACACCACACAAATCCCTCAACAAGTTAGAAGAGAACACCCTTAGGAGACTACAAACCAACACATACCCAACACCAGCTAAATTACACCTGTGGTACCCTACACTATACTCTCCGCAGTGCCCACACTGTGGAGAGGTAGCTAACCTCTACCATATGGTGTGGGCATGCCAATTTAATCCCTTACTTACCCCATTCCCAACCCCTCGGAGGAGCAGTGGGAGGCTATTCTGCTCAGCGATGATCCTGACCGTCAGCACTGGCTGGTGGGGAGGGCCACCGCAGCAGCAGCAGCCAATGGACTACCGGACTAGGCAGCCCACCCACATGTTCTGAAAATACTGAATAAATAAAGATGTTTTCAATCAAATCAAGCCAAGAGCACACAGAGCAGGCCGGAACCGATCTTCTCTATTGAACGGGGAAAAAAACTGAATTTGAACAAATTAGTACGTGCAAAATACGGTATTAAATTTGGCTCTTGATGACTTCTTGTAGATGATGAAGGTGCAAAGTTAATGTAGTGGTTAACTGAGAGCCTTACCGAGGAATTGACGATACAATGTAAGAATTTTAATGATTCAGTGTGGCGACGGGCGGAGAGCGTGGTTAAATTCAATGAGAGAAGTGTAGAAGAGGGTGAGAAATCGCGATCATAACGATGACATATAAAACGCACAGCTTTTTTCTGGACTGCTTCTAACATGTTAATTTCAAACTGCTTGTATGGGTTCCACACTACTGCTGCGTAATCAAGAACAGGGCGGATTAGAGATTTATACAACAGCAGCTTTGTGTCTTTTGGTGAATTGGGTAGCGTGCGTCGTAGATAACCTAGTTTTTTTAGTGCTTTATTACATACGTAATCAATGTGTTTAGACCAAGACATATGCGTGAATATGACACCAAGATATTTATACTGAGAGACCCTATCTACCACACGGCCATTGAACGAGTAACTAAAATGGGAAACGGAAGATTTGTTACAAAAAGACATGAGGACGGTTTTGTCGAAATTAATTCTCATTTGCCAGGTACTACACCAACTACAAAACATAGCAAATGACTCTTGGAGGTGACGATGATCATTAGGGCCATTAATTACTTCGTATAAAACGCAGTCATCAGTGTAAAGACGAATGTTAGAAGAAATGTTATGTGGCAAGTCATTTATATATATTAAAAAGAGTAGCGGTCCAAGGACGGAACCCTGAGGCACTCCTGACGTCACATCAACAGCAGCGGAATGAGAAGAATTATAAGATACGAACTGGGAACGGGATGAGCGAAAGCTAGAAATCCAATCAACCAAGTGAGGACTGTTTAGTACAGCATTTAGTTTAGCAAGAAGTTTGGAATGTAGAACAGTATCGAACGCTTTCGAGAAATCTATAAAAATGGCATCAACTTGGTTGCCGATATCGAGGTTAAGTAATATATCATGAGTGAATTCTGTTAATTGTGTTACCGTACTAAAACCGCGCCTAAACCCATGCTGAAAGTTAGATAGCAAATTACTGGATTCAAGAAAAAGCATAATGTGTTTATGAATGACGTGTTCCAACATTTTGCATGATTGTGATGTCAAAGAAATCGGTCTATAGTTAGACAAGCATTGCCTATCACCGGATTTATAAAGAGGGAGCACTTTGGCTAATTTCCATGAAGAAGGGACAGTAGCAGATGATAAGGACTTATTGAATATGATGGACAGGTATTTCGATGACCACATGGAGTAACGAACCAGGAACGCATTGTATATTCCATCTGGACCGGTACATTTCATAACATCGAGGTTTAGTACAAGATTTAGGATGCCATCAGGGTTTACCACAACATCACTGATTGCTGAAGAAGAAATTATATTGGTTAGCGGTGGAATGACATTGTTATCGGGAACGAACACTGAGTGAAAATATTTGTTGAAAGCATCTGATATTACTGCCGGCTCACTGATGACGTCATTATCTAATCTGAACGAAGTGGATGAAGTATCGCGAGGTAAGATGGATGACCAAAATTTTCGGGGGTTAGTTCTTAACAGATCGCGTAAGTGAACACGAAAAAAAGAAATCTTTGGCCCTATGCAACTTAAGATTAAATTCTTCTTTCGCCTTGTGAAATCTGTCCAAGGTTATGGGATCGTTGCTTCTTCTAGAACGTCTTAGCCTACGAACGCGACGAGATAAATGCAAGATGTCTCGAGTCATCCAAGGAACATTAGTATTTTTTTTCTTAGTTTTAAAAGGAACAAAGCGTTGGACACAATCGTTGACAAGACATTCAAAGTAATTAACAAGAAAATTTACGTCTTGGCTTGCTGAGAAAGCAAAGAACGTGTCGAAATGATCAGCTAAAACATCAATGATGGAATTGTCGTCAGCACGAGTGAAGTAAGGAAAAGTAGTAAACAAATAGGGTGACTTGGAGACTGGACAAGAGAGTGAAACTAACACGCCTTTATGGTCTGAGAGCCCATCAATTACTTCGCAAGAGAAGGAATTATGGGCCAAAGAAGCGCTTAGAAAAACTAAGTCGAGAATGGAATTCAGCCTAGTGGCATTAGATACAACCTGAGTTAGTCCAAACAATAAGGAGATGTTTATTAGTTCTCTACAAATTGCAATGTCACGACCAAATGCAGACAACGAAGGCCAGTGGATGCCAGGAGTGTTGAAGTCTCCCATGCAGATAAATCTTGATGAAACAATGTCGATCTTGCTCATGGAATTTGCGACAGCATGAAGGATATGAACGGAAGAGCCAGGTGGACGATAAATAACACTGATTATAATACTATAATTGTTTAGATAAACTTTACACCACAAGGATTATGTGTCAGGGGGAGAAGGTAACACTGAGAATCGCAAATCCGATCTGATCAGCAATGCCACACCTCCACTAGTACTGCAACTTCTGTCTAAGCGCACGGCAACAAATCCTGGTGGAGTGAATTCGGAGTCGTAAATTCCACTATGCAGCCAGGTCTCCGTTATGCCAATAATATGGGGAGAGTGAATAGAGATAAGGGAAAGTAAATCAGGAAATTTTTTAACAATGCTGCGAGCGTTAATATTTAAGACGACAAGCTTATCAGGACGGCCAGAGCTAAGTCAGGGAGACGATGATGCGGCAGTCAAGGACGCAGGCCCAGAACAAAGAGGATCATGATGCGCTTTTACCAATGAATTAGAACTTTCATCCCAATTATAACGAACCTTGTCAATGAAGGCATGATCGAAACTTAACTTCACGACAGAACCGTTGTCACGAAAAGACACTGATGCGTCCCATATCTTTTTCCGAATGGACCTAACCCTTGCAGAAAAATCCTCTGTAATGAAGAAGGCAGAGCCCTTGAGTTTAGACACGTTTTTGAAAACCACACTTCTGTCGGTGAAGCTAGAAAGATTTAGAATAACTGGACGAATATAACCCTTGCGAGCTACACCGAGCCTGTGGAAGCGCTCAATACTGGGGCAGCTAATCTTCAACTTATCAGTAAATACAGATGAGATGCTAGTCAACAATGTGTTAGCGGTTTCGTTCGGATCTTCTGAAATGCCGTGTATGATAATGTTATTTCTCCGAGAGCGATTTTCTAGGTCATCGTTTTTTTGCACCAGCTGTGTTACTTTGGAATTTAATGAGTTAATTTCAGCCTGTAAATCACAAGTTAGATTGGTATTTTCGGGCGTGGGTGAAGATTCTAATGCAGCCACACGCGACTCCAAAGCATCAAAGCGACTGGCAAAAGATTGCTTAATGTCCGCAATGTAACGGGCCAACTGATCCTGCCCTGCCCGTATTCTAGAGAACATGTCAAACACTGAGGAATTTGAAGAGATTTCACTGTCAAGATTTACGGTGGAAGCACTCGTATCGTCAACCTCCCCGAGAGTGAGACTGGAACCACTCACAGACCGGGTTAAAGGTCTGCTACCAGATTGACTGTTTTTACTGGAGCTCGCTGGCTTTGATGGGGGGCCTGGATTGAGTTCCACGTCACCACTCAGGAGGAGATGACTTGCACAATAAAACGCGTGTATGCACCAGGACACAAGAGTACGTGGGCAAGGGTACAGCAGCAAATATCGATCATCAGTTCGGATACACTCAGCGCCAGAATAGTAACATACCTGCATGAAGAGCAAGCAGCGGTTAAACATGATGCCGGTGCCGCTGCAGCCTAGCCCACTGAAGAGTCGGTCCATTCACATGGCTTTTATATCCTTGGCAGGTGACGTCATAGACCAGCAGTGCAGCGAGATTGGCTGGTCCAACGAGAAGTTGGCGAGGTGACTGGATTGCAGACATTTGAAGAAAGCGGGAAGCCCGACGCTATCAAGCAGGGTATCAGCTGGCAAGTCCAAGGGCAAGCACACGGTGGTATCCACGTGCCCATTCAGGAGCGAAGAAACCAAACCTGACGAGACGATTCCGCAGGGGCCGTAGTCAGCAAAACAAGCGATGAACTGCATGAAGAGCAAGCAGCGGTTAAACATGATGCCGGTGCCGCTGCTGCCTAGCCCACTCTTGTGTAGTGTCGACGGAATCACATCAAAACTCCTTCAGAACACTAATACTGCTCTATTTTATTAAGCTTTATTTTTACCAAATCACTTACCGAGAGCTGTCTACCCAAAGACTGGAAAACAGGGAAAGTTGTTCCTATTTACAAATCTGGCCATTCACACAAACCGTCTAACTATCGCCCCATTTCCTTGACATCAATACCTTGCAAAGTTCTTGAGCACATAATCTTCCCCAACCTCGTCAACTTTCTCGAATCAAACCAGTTTTTTCATCCCTCCCAGCATGGATTCCGCCAATTATACTCATGCGAAACACAGTTACTTATGTTCACCAATAATCTACATTCATTTTTAGACTCGGGGTTCATTACTGATAGTGCGTTTCTAGATTTTTCCAAGTCCTTTGATAAGATTAATCAACTTCTTATACTAAAACTCACTCACCTTAACATCGATCCTGTAGAACTTAACTGGATAATCGAATTTCTTTCAAACCGCACCCAGTATGTCACAGCTAACGAGACTGACCCCCTTGAGGTACCCGTCCAATCAGGAGTGCCTCAGGGATCTGTCTTGACTCCATTGCTTTTTCTTATTTATATTAATGACTTACCCAACTGTGTTTCTAGCTCTGTTTGTCTTTTCGCTGATGACTGTGTAATTTACCGTAAAATAACTAATGCTTCTGATGTGACTTTACTCCAGACTGACTTAAATAATATCGCTTCTTGGTGCTCCATTTGGCAGATGAAACTGAATGCTGCAAATTGCAAAACAATGCGAATTTCCCGCAGTCAATCATCCTGTCCAAGCTACTGTATTAATGATTCTCCACTCGACTCCGTTACAAGTTATAAGTACCTTGGAGTACACATTGCGAATAACCTTTCCTGGAAGTTTCATATTAACTACATAACAGCCAAAGCCAATCGCATGCTTGGGTATTTGATACGTAACTTTTCACTAGCTCCGTCTTCACTTAAAAAAACAGCTGTATACTACCTATGTAGACGCAATCTCGAGTACGCATCATCCATATGGCACCCCGGCCATGTATCACTGAATAAAACTTTGGAGAACGTACAAAATCGCTCTGCTCGTTTTAAGCATGAAATGCTTTTAGCTCCCGTTGTCGGCAGTGTGGTGACGTCACGCCGAGACCGAGAGCCATCATCCGGGCACTGAAATCCACTCATCCGGGCTTTAAGAAAAGTTTATTGAACCAATGACCAAAAAAGGGACATCGGTCCCTCTACAAAAACAAACAAACATTGCGGCGACTGATGTCGCCCTGTGCACACACACACGCGCAGGGAACTTAAAAGAGTCCAAAACCACGAGATGTCCAAGAAAGTTCAGGGGTCCATACGCGCGGGGGAAGCACGCCGGATGGAAATACCGCGCACAAACATAACGTGCGAACAACGCACACAAACCTCGCGCACAAACGCGCGGACAACGGACACACACCTCGCGCACAAACTCCGGGCGCGAACATAGCACGCACAAACATAACGCGCGAACAACGCACACAAACCTCGCGCACAAACTTCGAGCACGAACATAACGAGCGAACATCGTGTACGAAACACGCGTACCACACTTAATATGGCAGGAGCCGCATCGACACACGGCTCCTGCCCGCGACGATGAAGCGGGTGGACCAGCGCCGAAGGAACTGGTGCTCCTCCAGCGACACGAGGTCCATGCACGCTTGGGCCAACATGCGCGCACGTACCCGCTGTAACATAGGGTACATGGCTCTTCCTGGTCGTCCCTGCAGAGCCGCCACACCTCTCTGGCGCCACAGCACGAATGCCCCGACGCAAAGAAGCATGCGTACGAAAGGGTCGCGAAACCTGCAGTTGGGGCCGCGGGTCTCTCCAAACATTCTAGACATGAGAACCCAAAATGTCCTGGCGACGGAACACTCAAAGAGTGCGTGCGGCAAGGTTTCAACAAGGCATCACTGCGTACATCGGTCGGAGGGGGCCACGCCCCAAGCCGCCAGGCGATCTGCCGTAGGCAGGGCCCGCCAGCCCCGCAGCCAGCCAAAGTCTCGCACGTCTGCGGGAAGGGATGACGACGTCAGGTCCCGCCATCGCACCTCTCTGCTTCGCGCCAATTTCTCCTGTGGGGCTTCTTTTATGGCCAGGAGCTCGCATACCCGAGAGGCGGGAGTTGAAAAAAGCTCCACCTCTGGCAGCGCTGCAGTGAGGGACCTGAGCGTCTGGCAGACTCGCTGGAAAAACCGAGGCTGCTGGAAGGCTGTCGGGCCGACACTCTGCTCGGGAAAGAAAAGGGAGCGCGACGTACCGAGCAGGTATGACAGGAGCGCCCTGCCCGGGTAGCCGGCCTGGTTAGCCAGGTCGCTGGTCGCCCGCAATGCGACCACTTTGCAGAATGTGGGCAGGTGGGGAATGCTGAATCCCCCCATGTTAGTAGGAAGTCGAAGGAGCGCGCGCGCTACAGACTCCGTCTTGCCTGCCCAAAAGAACGAGCCACATAAAGTGGCCAAACGGCGCGTGAAGGTGCGGGGTGGGTGGGCGATGCGTGCGACATAGTACAGTGGGGCGCACACCGACGCGCGGATGATAAATGCGCGCTCCGCGAGGGAGAGACGGAATCGCGCCGCCACTGACAACCGTTTCTGGGCAGTCTCTCTAAGCCGGGTCCACGTCTCGCGAGCCGGCTCACCGGACGCGAGGAAATAAACCCCTAAAACCTTCACGGCCGAAACCCATTGCACGTCGCGCAACAGGTCTGAAGAGAACGCGCCAAAGCGCATCGCTCTACTCTTGCCCCTGTTCAGCAGGGCGCCGGACAGCTCGCTGTACACTTCAAACAGCCGCAAAAACGCTACGTAGCTCTCCTCGTCCCGCAAGAACAGGGACACATCGTCGGCGTATGCCGAGACCTTCACCTGGCCGTGGACCGGCAGCGGGAAACCGCGCACGGACGGGCTCGCGGCGATGCGGCGCAGCAATGGATCAAGGCAAAGAACAAAAAACGTGGGCGACAAGGGGCAGCCCTGCCTGATCCCTCTGGAAACACAAAAGGGAGCGCTGATCGCTCCTTTGACGGTCAGGCGGGCCGTAAGCCCCGAGTAGAGGAGCCCGACTCTGGCTACGAAGGCTGATGGAAAGCCAAAAGCATCGAGCACACCCAGCAGGTACCGGTGCTCGATACGGTCAAAAGCTTTGGACTTGTCAAGCGAGACAAAGCAGCCCGGGATCCCCGCTCTCGAGGTGAATGTGAACAAGTCACGAGTAAGTGCGAGAGCGGAAAACACCGAACGGCCGGGCACGCTACACGTTTGCGCTGGGCTGACCACCGAGGGCAGAATCGCGCTCAACCTGTTTGCCAGCAGTGACGCCACGATCTTGTAGTCTGCATTGAGCAGAGTGATCGGACGCCACACCTGCGGGTCAGATGTGCACCCGCCCGGCTTCAGAATGAGCGTGACTCGGCTCTCTCTGAAAGTCTCTGGTCGAGCTCCGTCCGTCAGAAAGCTGTTGACCATATCGAGCCGAGGACCCTCTAAAACGTCGTACAGTTTCGCGTAGAAACTGACGGGGATACCGTCAGGTCCGGGGGCCGAGGCAGCATTCATTTTAGCTACTGTGGCGCGGAGCTAGTCTGGCGTCGCCGGCGCGCAGAGCTGCTGCGAGAGCTCGTCCTCGACTGCGGGGAGACCCTGGCAAAAATCGCGGAGTGCGTCGCGAAACGCGGGGTCGCCTGCCCGCTCAACACTGGAAGCGAAAAGCTGGGAGACGTGACGTGTGAGGACTTCGCGTATCTCCGTGGCGCTACTGCTCGTGGCCCCGTTGGGCAGCGCGATCTCCGCAATGAATGCGGGCGCATCCTCATCGAGGGCGCCTGCGCGAACCTGCCGCAAAACCGATGGATCGGCTGCGGGCCTACCCTGAACGAGGGCTCGGCTGGCAGCGCGCGACAATTGCCGCAGCAGCGTCTCGTAGCGAGCCTTCAATAAATTATAATAGTCTCGCATAGCGAATGTAAGCGGCGCGCCTCTCCTGACTATGCGGATGCGAGCTAGCGTCTCGTTAAGTTCGCGGGTGATGCGTGCTCTTCGCTGGCGGCTATCCGCGATAAGGAGCGCGCGCCACTCGCTCTTTCTCTCGTCCCACGGCACTGATGAGTTAGCGCGCGCGCCTGGAGCACCCAGCGCACGCTGCAACGATGTGAGACTCGACCAATCTGTCAGTAGGCTGGCGTCCATTCGCCACAAGTCTACTCGTGGGGCGCACCCGCCGAAATCCAGCACTACTGACAGCGGTCGATGGTCGGTGATCCGCGGAGTGCCCGCGGGAAACGCGAGCACCTCGCATGAAGCTACATATGGCGCGAGGACGGGCGGGAGCAAAAACTTGTCGAGCCGACTGGCCGACCTCCCTCTCTCCCATGTGGCTCCGAAGTTATCTCCATGCGACGAGACCTACGCGTCGGAAAGTCGGAACTGCACGCATAAGTCACGCAGGGAGCGCGCGCCGGCGTAAGGCCGACCCTGACCTGGGCCGCGTACATCACGTGAGGGGTCCAGCACACAATTAAAGTCGCCCACTATGAAAGTGGGGTAGGAGTCTAGCATAAAGCAATCGAGCGACTCGAGGAGGAGGATAAACTTTATTTTCGTCGACAGATGTATCTGACGGTGTAGGGTTATAGCCCCATCAAGTGGCCATGAGCCCGTGGCGTTCGGCGACTTCTAGGGCTCTTGTCACAACCCGGATCTGTGTGTCCGAGTCGGAGCTGAGCAATGCGGCCTCCCACTGGTCTGGATTCGAGAGCTGCAAGCCTCTAGGGGGGTAGTCCCGAGGGCAAGCCCAGAGTATGTGGGACAGAGTGGCATGTTGGCCACACAGTTGACAGGAAGGGGAGTAGGCCCCAGGGTATATGCGGGCATATATCGCGGGGTTGGGGAAGGTGTTCGTTTGGAGTTGCCTCCACGCAACTTCTTGGGGTTTGGTGAGAGAACTATGTGCGGGGGGATATAGAAGTCTACCTAAGCGGTAGTGCTGAGCGACTCGAAAAACGACGAAGCATCGCCTCGTTGCGCCGGCGCGTACACAACCAATGCCCTCACCCGTCTGCCGTTAAGGGAAAAATCGACGGCCAAAGTGCGACCGTCGACGCCGTACGTGCAATGTGCGCCTGAACGGAGAGAACTATTGATAAATACGACACCGACACCGCATGACATTGCGTCGGTAAGCGAAAAGAATGCTGGCACGAGGAAGCGATTCTTAAAGCTGGTAACATCAAGCGCGGTGCGGAAGTTGCACTCCTGAAGGAAGAGAATGTCGACGCCCTGCGCACGAGCGAAGTGCATCACCTCCCTCTGCTTATCCAGCGACCGAAATCCCTGAACGTTCAGGGAGAGGAGATGCACCGTCGCCATGATGAAAAAGTAGGGCGCCGACATTCCGCCGACAAGCTTAGGGGGCCCCGCCATTGGCGGAGTCGCTCGCGCGCGCCAGATTTTTGGGGACGGACGGATCGGCTGAGCCGTCCGAGTCCGCGGACTGCGACAATGCGTGCTTCCCCGAGACCTTACTTAAATCCATGGGTTCTGCGGAGGGTAGAGAGTCGGTGGCATCTCTCACCGCACCCTGCGAGGCATGGTCAAAAGGTGTCGTGCACGGGTTGCGGTGGTGGAGTCCTGGGTCTTCCCCTCCGCGGCCTCTGGGGGTGGTCGGCACCGTCGACCTCGAGGCGGGCCG
Source organism: Amblyomma mixtum (assembly GCF_055824585.1). Taxonomy (NCBI): domain Eukaryota; kingdom Metazoa; phylum Arthropoda; class Arachnida; order Ixodida; family Ixodidae; genus Amblyomma; species Amblyomma mixtum. The sequence goes on along the minus strand of NC_143021.1, from coordinate 38,318,948 downwards.
GCGGCGCTCGGCAGGTCGGTCGCTCCGGGCTGTTCGCAGGGGACGTCCCCGGTGAGGCGCAGCATCGCGCCACGTGAGGGCGCTCCGTTGCTCTCGTCCCCTGTGGTGGAGAAGTCGTCCTCGCCGGAGGAGGACGAGTCTGACAGGCTCGGCAGGGAGATCGGCGGGAGGTCGCCGGGTACGGGAACGTGAGCGAGTCCGTTGACGTCGTGTCCGCGGTGTTCTCCGCCTGCTCCTGCGATGAGGCTGCAGGCTCCGGGCCAGCCGGGGTTTCCAACACGTGGGTGGCGGTTGTGCCGTCGTCCTGGCGAGGCGCGGTCTCCGCAGGGGGCGCAATCGCGGGGGCAGGAACCGAGTCCTGCGGCGGTTGCGCTGCTGACGATGCCGGATTCTTCTGAGGGCCCCCAGAAGCGGCCGCCGCCGCGTAAGAGCGCGGCCGCAGGCAGTCGGCCGTGGCGTGGGCTCCGGAGCAGCGTCGGCACGCCGCCTCGCATCCGGCCGTTTCGTGCCCGAACTCGTCGCAGCGGGCGCACCGCGGCGTGCGGCAGGCCGCGCCCACATGTCCGTCCTGGCCACAGCGTGAGCAGACCTTTCGGACGCCCCTGTAGTCGAACATAACGCGGTGACCCTGCACGGACATAAAATTAGGTACCGCCTGCTTCATCTCCATCCTGACGAGTCGCTGGCCGTTGCTCACGTGGCCTCGCCCCTTCAGCGTCGGATGAGAGATCTCGAGCACCTTGCCGTAGGGGCTCAGTGCCGAGGCCAGCGCCGCGTCCCCGACGAACAGCGGCACCCGGAATGCAGTTACGTGGACCACGGAGGGGCCCACGCAAGAGACTGGGACAGAGGTCCCGTTCACTGGGAATGATCCCTCCGCGAGGAGCTTTTGTGCCGCCGCAGCCGAGGTCACGGCGATACAAAACTTGAACCCTCCTTGATGTTGGAGGCTTTCGAGCCCTTTCGGGCCGACGATGCTTTCAATGCCGTCGACAATGTCGTCGGCCGTGGCGTCCACGTTCAGCGTGAACGTGAAGCAGTGCGCCTTCGGTGGAGGCGCCCGGAACTCCGGACCACCAGGACCGGAAGCTGGCATGGTGGCAGCAGGGGGGGGGCTGGAACAGCAGGACCAGTCCAGGAAGGGGCTCCCGGGCAGCCGGCGGGCAGCGCGGCGCCGGACGGCGATCCTCCAGGGGGGCGGCGCCTGCTGGTGGGGGCGGGGTCCGCTCCGCTTCGGGTAGGGCCTCGCTCCTCGCAAGACCGGCAGAAACTACGCAACGGTCCCAAACGAGAACATCCGGGCACGGTACGAGATTTAACGAGTTTAAACGAGACTCTCTAAGCCATCCATGCTCTAAGCCCTCCTACGGGACCAGGGTTGCCAGGTTTGGCTACTTTGCGCCAAATTGGCTACTTTTGGGAGCTGTTGGCGACGAAAATTTGAGCTTGGCTATTTGGCTACTTTTTGGCTACTTTTGAAGTGCTATTAATGAACACCATTATCCTGTTGTACCTACCTTGTTGTCGATAAATGGGGAACAATTTAGTGGGGTTAGGACAAATGCGAATTATTTGTGCTAGCATTTCGGTTTTCACTTGGGTTTCGGTTCGAGGCTCGGTTTTCCGCGTCAAGCAGGCTTCAGGCAAAGATCAGCGACTTAATCGGACTTGAGCTGCGTGCGTGTTAAGGGTATTGGTAGGTTGGTTTATTGGGGTTTAACGTCCCAAAGCGACTGAGGCTATGAGAGACGCCGTAGTGGAGGGCTCCGGAAATTTCGACCACCTGGGGTTCTTTAACGTGCACTGACATGGCACAGTACACGGGCCTAGCCTTCATCGAAGTTCGGCCGGGATCGAACCACGCGATAGCGTTAATGGGCCCAGATATTTTACATTTCTTGATCGCTGGGAGTCTCCTGGCGCAGTGGGTGCGCCACTGCCCTGCATGCGATGGCATCGGTGGGGCTTGTGCAACCCAGGTTGCTCTTCTCATGCAACCAGTCACAACCGACCAGCGATTTAACTGCCACAGTGGGGAGTGTACTCATAATCTGACGTTCAGGGCTTCACTCCTAGAGTTTCACGCACGCCTTCACGTAGGACTCGCATAGGGTTTCACCTAGGGCTGTACATTGGGCTCCACTTTGTTCACTCATGACGAAATCGCGACGTGTCGCCTCTAATGCTCACGCATTAATAACTATGACGGCGTCAAAGGAACACAAAGTATTTGCTCTAACTAGGAGAAAACGATTTATTCCGGTCACTATTCAACTCCTGTCATAAATACCTCTAGCGTTTTTGTGCTTCTGTTCCGTGGTCGTAGTGCATATTATTTCATCAGCGATTCTCTTATGCTTCCAAGTTATATACAGCCGCTGTTGTCCTGTGTCTTGAAACTGTAAATTTCCTACCTCTGGTGACGTTTTTGTGGTGTCTTGGCGCTATTCTGGCTACTTTTGAGATCGTGGCAGTACATTGGCTACTTTTATCATTTTTGCGGCTACGTTTTCAGTTTAGGACCTCGCAACCCTGACCGGCATACAACCGCCGGTTGCTCTCCAAACGAGTCAAAAAAAAATTGCTGAGGCTCAGCTTGGCTAAGCCTGGGGAATGCGAAGCATATTAGTGGCTAGGCTTGGTAATACATGGCTTTCCTTGGTTGAATACTTGGTCATTTTAATACAACCACTAGAAGCCTTCGTCGTGGGGGAAGACAACGGCATGGCTACAGCGGAACGCCGACTAACCCCGAGACGCGCGTTGGGTGAGCGCCTGGATTGCCACGGAAGCCGCGTCTGCCTGCCCGGTGGAGCTTCTCAATGTTCGTCAAGATATCACTCGAGCTGTGCATTTGATTGCACGGAATTATAATTTCCGATTTCTAATAACGCGTGCGAAAAGCACATAAATGCCACGATACACTTCGTTGTCATACGTGATCTCTTACGGGCTTCGCTCATCGAAGCAAAGCCGCTCAGGCGCACAGGGGCCCGGGGGAGGAGCTTCGTGTCGTCTGCTACCGCGCTGGCGCGCACCTCGCTTGCACCTCGCTTGAGGTGCGCGCAGGCGCAGCGCTGTAGTAGACGACACGAAGCTCCTGCCCTGTGCGCCTGCGCGGCTTTGCTTCGATGCGCGAACGCGCCGGATCCGCTGGCGCTCCGCGGAGCGCGGCCACGCGCAGCTGTGTTCGCACTTAGAGTGGACCACCCTGTACATTCTTGTCAGGCCTGCGTCTCGTCGTGCCCGCGTACGCTTCTGCATCGTCCTGGATTTCAATGCCGCCACCGTCACAGCTGCTTAAGCCGAGCAATGGAGCCTGTGTTAGGCCCGTAAACATTTCATGCTTACTCTACTCTCGGTTACGGGAGAGGCGCAATTTTTTGTTCTTTGCCTTGACCCATTGCGGCGCCGCATCGCCGCATCGCCGCGAGCCCGTCCGTGCGCGATTTCCCGCTGCCGGTCCACGGCCAGGTGAAGCTCTCGGCATACGCCGACGATGTGTCCCTGTTCTTGCGGGACGAGGACAGCTACGTAGCGTTTTTGCGGCTGTTTGAAGTGCACAGCGAGCTGTCCGGCGCCCTGCTGAACAGGGGCAAGAGTAGAGCGATGCGCTTTGGTGCGTTCTCTTCAGACCTATTGCGCGACCTGCAGTAGGTTTCGGCCGTGAAGGTTTTAGGGGTTTATTTCCTCGCGACCCGTGAGCCAGCTCGCGAGACGTGGACCCGGCTTAGAGAGACCGCCGAGAAACGGCTGTCAGTGGCGGCTCGATTCCGTCTCTCCCTCGCGGAGCGCGCATTTATCATCCGCGCGTCGGTGTGCGCCCCACTGTACTATGTCGCACGCATCGCCCACCCACCCCGCACCTTCACGCGCCGTTTGGCCACTTTATGTGGCTCGTTCTTTTGGGCAGGCAAGACGGAGTCTGTAGCGCGCGCGCTCCTTCGACTTCCTACTAACATGGGGGGATTCAGCATTCCCCACCTGCCCACATATATTCTGCAAACGTGCTCGCTTTGCGGGCGACCAGCGACCTGGCTAACCAGGCCGGCTACCCGGGCAGGGCGATCCTGTCATACCTACTCGGTACGTCGCGCTCCCATTTCTTTCCCGAGCAGTGTGTCGGCCCGACAGCCTTCCAGCAGCCTCGGTTTTTCCAGCGAGTCTGCCAGACGCTCAGGTCCCTCACTGCAGCGCTGAGAGGTGGAGCTTTTTTCAACTCCCGCCTCTCGGGTATGCGAGCTCCTGGCCGTAAAAGAAGCCAACGTCAAAGTCAAATTTATTTTCAACATCAAACGTCCGCTAGACAGGTGTGATGTTGAGGGGGCCCACAGGAGAAATTGGCGCTAAGCAGAGAGGTGCGATGGCGGGACCTGACGTCGTCATCCCTTCCCGCAGACGTGCGAGACTGGTTGGCTGCGGGGCTGGCGGGCCCTGCCTACGGCAGATCGCCTGGCGGCTTGGGGCGTGGCCCCCTACGACCGATGTCCGCAGTGTGGCCTTGTTGAAACCTTGCCGCACGCACTCTTTGAGTGTTCTGTCGCCAGGACATTTTGGGTTCTCATGTCTAGAATGTTTGGACCGACCCTCGGCCCCAACTCCAGGTTTCGCGACCCTTTCGTACGCATGCTTCTTTGCGTCGGGGCATTCGTGCTGTGGCGCCAGAGAGATGTGGCGGCTCTGCAGGGACGACCACGGAGAGCCATGTACCCTATGTTACAGCGGGTACGTGCGCGCATGTTCGCCCAGGCGTGCGCGGACCTCGTGTCGCTGGAGGAGCACCAGTTCCTTCGGCGCTGGTCCACCCGCTTCATCGTCGCGGGCAGGGGCCGTGTGTTGGTGCGGCTCCTACCATATTAAGTGTGGCGCGCCTGTGTGGTACGCGTGTTTCGTACACGATGTTCGCTCGTTATGTTCGTGCCCGAAGTTTGCGCGCGGGGTTTGTGTGCGTTGTTCGTGCGTTATGTTTGTGCGCGCTATGTTCGTGCCCGGAGTTTGTGCGCGAGGTTTGTGTGCGTTGTTCGCGCGTTATATTTGTGCGCGGGTATTTGTGCGCGGTATTTCCATCCGGCGTGCTTCCCCCGCGCGTATGGACCCCTGAACTTTCTTGGACATCTCGTAGTTTTGGAGTTCCCTGCGCGTGCGTGTGTGCACCGGGCGACATCAGTCGCCGCAATGTTTGTTTGTTTTTGTAGAGGGACCGATGTCCCTTTTTGGTCCTGGGTTCAATAAACTTCTCTTAAAGCCCGGATGAGTGGAATTCAACGCCCGGATGAGTGGATTTCAGTGCCCGGATGATGGCTCTCGGTCTCGGCGTGACGTCACCACACTGCCGACAACGGGAGCTAAAAGCATTTCATGCTTAAAAAAATGACCCGAATAACTATCGCCCCATTTCAGTGCTGCCACTGTTTTCGAAAGTAGCTGAGCGTATACTTTTTAAGCGAGTAAATAGCTTCCTTCAAGCTAAAAATTTGATTTGCGAATAGCAGTATGGCTTTCAGCAAGTTAAATCAACCCAAAGAGCGCTATTAGACATAAAGAATTGTTTAATTCAGAATTTTGAAGATAAGCTTTACACTGTAATAATATTTCTAGATTTTTGCAAGGCTTTTATTTCGGTTAAGCATTCAATATTACTTAAAAAATTAGAGATATACGGAATTCGTGGAATTGCCAATACAGTATTTGAGAGTTATTTCAATGCACGGAGGCAATACACAAAAATACATGATATAAAATCTAAATTTGGTTTTGTAAGCTATGGCGTCCCCCAAGGTTCTATTCTTGGACCCCTTTTGTTCATTATATACATCAATGACATATTTAACATTCCTCTAACTACTAATGTTGTGCTGTATGCCAATGACACAAATGTGTTTTTTTCAGGCACTAATCTACAAACACTTCAACAGCAATCGAATGTCTGGCTGAAAGAGTTAATGATGTGGCTCTTTGTTAATCAACTTGAATTGAATGTTAGCAAAACGAAATTTATGCTTTTCTACGCAAAAAATAAGCCAGTAGATCCCCACATGTCACTTCAGTTTAGTAACTTAATAATTGAAGAAGTGCATAGCGTTAGGTTTCTTGGTGTGTATTTCCGCAGTGATCTTGGGTGGACAGGTCACGTGAATAGCGTCAGAATGAAAATGGCCCGATCGTTATGTGTGATTTATCGAATTTGACACCTTCTGCCGCAACAGGCTAAAAACAATTATATTTTGCTCTGGTTCATTGCCACCTAGTATATTTATTTATTTATTGTACCCTCAGGGCCAAAGGCATTACAGAGGGGAGTGGGTTAATTAGGATAAAGAACAATGAATATAATACAGTGAAAACAGGTAGTACAAAATAAATTTTCTCCAGATTAAAACAAACAACATTCACAAAGCTTTGGTTTATGGTTTACTGGGGTTTAACGTCCCAAAGCGACTCAGACCATGAGGGACGCCGTAGTGAAGGTCTCCGGCAATTTCGACCACCTGGGGTTCTTTAACGTGCACTGACATCGCACAGTACACGGGCCTCTAGAATTTCGCCTCCATCGAAATTCAGCCGCCGCAGCCGGGATCGAACCCGCGTCTTTCGGGTCAGCAGCCGAGCACCGTAACCACTGAGCCACAGCGGCGGGGCCATTCACAAAGCGTAAATAACATAAGATCAATGTACATAACACAGTGGAAACAGTTATAACACATGATCAACTTCTTTCAGAATAAGCAATGTTAGCTATTGCGTCGTGAAAGGTTTTATCTGCAATGGCTGCAATGGCAATGGCACTTAGCAGCAGCAGCGGGGCAGTTGCGGCATCTTGAGCTGCCCTTAACACATCGCTTGTCCGTGCAGGTGTATCATTCTACCCTGACCGATCGCGATCCCGATCTTATCATCTGTCTACAGCCCATTTCCTCCCGACGCCCCAACAAATGTGATCTGCGTTTCATCTGCCTGAGGACCTGCTGCGGCTGCGTGGTTTTCCACCTACTGCGGCTGCGTCGGCCACTGTTCGCCACCAGGAGGAAGTACAAAAAAGAACGACTGATCGGCACCCGGCTTCACTTAGCAGCAGCAGCGGGGCAGTTGCGGCATCTTGAGCTGCCCTTAACACATCGCTTGTCCGTGCAGGTGTATCATTCTACCCTGACCGATCCCGATCCCGATCTTATCATCTGTCTACAGCCCATTTCCTCCCGACGCCCCAACAAGTGTGATCTGCGTTTCATCTGCCTGAGGACCTGCTGCGGCTGCGTGGTTTTCCACCTACTGCGGCTGCGTCGGCCACTGTTCGCCACCAGGAGGAAGTACAAAAAAGAACGACTGATCGGCACCCGGCTTCACTTAGCAGCAGCAGCGGGGCAGTTGCGGCATCTTGAGCTGCCCTTAACACATCGCTTGTCCGTGCAGGTTGGTCTGTTTTCTTCCTTCACAATTTCGTCAAATTTCGAGTCGCAACTGCTGGTGTACCCGCTGCTGAATAGCATCTCTCGTCTGTGGTCTTGTCTTCATTGCAGTTTCTATGGCGATAGCCTTGCATTCTGTAATGCCTACAAACGCGGAACTAGCCAAGAAGCTAGAATCCCTTGAGGAATCGTACGAGAAAAAGCTAGCATCGTTGATTGATGACATCCAGTCGAAAATTCAGATTAAATTTCAAAACATCGGTCTCGACGAATGCTCCTCCTTGAAAGAGAGCGTGCAGTTTTTGAGTGACAAATTTGATGAAATGATTGTGAAACAGGAACAGCTCACGGCATCCAACGAAGATCTGAAAGCCCAAAATGCTCTGTTGGAGAAAAGAGTTGGAGATTTGGAACAGTACTCCAGGCTGAAGAATATTGAAGTAAAAGGCGTTCCTTCAACGAAGGGTGAGGACTGCTACGCCATTTTGGAGCAAATGGGTGATGCCATCGGCTGTCCTGTTTCTAGTTCTGACCTCGATATCATCCACCGCGTGTCCTCTAAATCCGATGACAAAGCCATCATCGCGCGCTTCTTATGTCGCGATAAGAAAACTGACTTCATCAAGAAAGCACGCAAGGCGCGCCTACAGACTACCCAGATTGGTTTTCCCCCAGCCCCAGCATCACCTGTTTATGTGAATGACCATTTAACCCTTGAAAAGAAGAAGCTGTTTTCTAAAGCACGCGCCCTAAAGAAAGAACATGGCTGGCAGTTTTTGTGGACTGACCACTGCACAATCAGGGCAAGGCAAACTGTCGACAGCACGGTTTATCGCATATCTTCGGAGTCTGACCTAAGCATCTTCACCTAAGTTTCTTCTCTTTTTCTTGACGCCCTTCTTCTATCTACCCATTTTTCCCGGTCACAATGCTCTCTCCTCCTGAGCTGAAAAGTTTACTAGATAAAAATCAACTTTCCCTGATTCATTTCAATGCGCGGAGCCTCCGCAAACATAACGATGGCTAGTTAATTAAAAGACTAGCGCATAAAACTAGGACAAAGACAGAGAAGGAGACAGGACGAGCGTCTTTGTCCTAGTTTTATGCGCTAGTCTTTTAATTAACTATGTCAAACCAACTAGCCCAGCTTTCCGCCTTGATAACGATGGCATTAGAAACTTTATTGCTTCGCTGCATCACTCGTTTTCTTTCATTTGCATATCTGAAACTTGGCTTGCAGTTGATGACTCCAATTTATACGGTTTTCATTCTTATCAAGCTGAATATTGTCATCGCCCTAATAACAGTCATGGTGGCTCTGCCATTTTCATTTCACCTCGTGTCACACATACTCGTAGGCATGACTTACTAATTAATGCTGCCTACTTCGAAGCTGTCTGGATTGAAACTGATTCATCATTTCCTGGTAATCATAACAATAAACTAGTCATAGGCTGCATTTATCGATCTCCTTCATCTTCTGAGTCCGATTTTCTTGATTCACTTGATGCAATCCTTCGTAAGCTATCCAGCGAAAATAAACAAGTATTAATTATGGGAGACATAAATATCAATCTTCTCGACACCAGCTCCTCAACATATAAAGCTTATACGGATTGTTTTTCTGGTTACGGTTTTGAATGCCTAATTGAGTCCCCTACAAGAATTGCCTCTCATGGCACTCATTCGCTCATCGACCATGCACTTTCAAATTTATCGCTTCCCCTCATTTCGGGAGTAGTAAACGTCGAAATTACTGACCATTTTCCTATTTTCGTATCCATTAACTCCACAGCATCCTGCCCCAACCGTTCGTACTTTACGTCGGTATTTAATGACACAACTTTTATTGAATCGCTATCTGCTACCGATTGGTCAGTTGTTTACAATCTTCGCGACCCTGTGCTGGCACTTGAGTACTTTTGCACTTCTTTCCTTCAGGCCGTTTCCTCTAGCACTTCTACTGTCAAATGTAAAAAGAAATACAAATTCACATTTAACCCTTGGATGACTAGTGCACTTCTGGAAAGCATTCGCAAAAAAGATAATCTGTATAAAAAAACTAAAAAACAGCCGTTTAACCTTGCGCTTGCAGCCCGCTATAGAAAATACCGCAACATTTTGAACTCTCTATTAAGCCTTGCAAAAAAACGTTATCATGAGCGCGCGTTCAACTTAAACAAAAATGATTCCAAGAAACAGTGGAAACTATTCAACGAAATTTTAAACAGGCGTTCTCTGAATGCCCCTATATCTAAAATTACTTTCAATGGCATATCATACAACCAACCTAAAGATATTGCGAATGCTTTCTGCAATCACTTTTTATCATCCTACAATCACCCACACCCAACTTCAGAGATAAGCATGCCCCGTACACCGCATTCATTCTATCTCTTTCCAGTTACCCCTGAGGAAGTACACCGAACTATTTCTGAACTAAAAAATACGAGCCCTGGCTTGGACGGCATTTGTGTGCGCCATTTGAAATTAGCAGCCCCTCTTCTATCGAATGTAATCAGCTATATAATCAACCTGGTCTTCAAGACTGGAATTTTTCCTGATATTCTCAAAAAAGCTAAAATCATTCCAGTGTTTAAAAAAGGTGACAAAGAGCTTGTAAATAATTATCGACCCATCTCCATACTCTCATCGCTTAGTAAAGTTATTGAAAAGTTGTTTACCCTAAGAATAAATAATTACTTAAGTAAGTTTAACTTACTAAAAAATTGTCAGTTCGGTTTTCGGTCGGGAAGTTCTACCAATCTTGCATTGCTTTGCCTAACTGACTTTATTAAACAATCACTGGACAGTGGTAAACTTGTTGGCTCAGTATTTTTAGATTTCACTAAAGCTTTCGATACGATTAATCACAATATTTTATTTACCAAACTTGAAGCTTATGGCATAACTGGTCCCGCCCTAGCCTTTTTAAAAACTTATTTATTAGATAGACATAACGTGGTGTTCGTGGCTAATGCATTTTCTGATTTTAAGGTTACTAACATAGGTGTCCCTCAAGGCTCGATTCTCGGCCCTTTGCTCTTTTTAATCTACATTAATGATCTGCCGGACGCTCTTACTAACACTCATTGTGTATTATACGCGGATGACACTACAATTTCTTCTTGTGATAAATGTATAATCTCGCTATCTGCCATATTAAATGCCTCTTTGGTTAGCATTATGTCCTGGTGCCATGATAATCACCTAATTATAAACCCCGTTAAAACTAAGTTTATGCTTTTTAGAACAAAACAAAAAATCACAGCACACTTGCCTTCATTATCGCTTGGTCATACTTCTATTTCCCCTTGCGACAACGTGACTTTCCTTGGTATTCAACTCGATTCTCAACTGAAATTTCATCATCATTTGGATCATGTGAAGAAAAAAACTGCATTTGGAATTCGTGCATTATTAAAGGCTCGTCATTTTTTCCCATCATCAGCACTCTTATCACTTTACTTTGCTTTTATTCACGCTCACATTAATTACGGCATTGTAGTATGGGGGAACACTTACAACTGTCATTTACACTCTATCCAGCACATTCAAAATCAGGCTATTCGTATCATTACCCGCAGTTCATACCTTGTTACTGCTATCCCTTTGCTTCGTCAATATAATATCTTATCCGTTAGAAATTTATTTGATTACAACCTAGCCATCATGTTTTTTAGATTAATGAACAATGCACTTTCTTTTGAATTTATCGACAAATGTTTTTTGAAAAATTGTAACCCTACGAGATTTGCGGCTCAAAAAAATTTTTTGCTTCCCCAAGTTTTTACTAATTATGGAAAACGTCATTCTCATTTCTCATGCATTTGCCTGTGGAATAATTTACCCCCGAGTTTAAAATCGCCTATGTCTTTGTCTATGTTTAAATCGTATTTAAAAAGTTTTCTTTTGCAGCAAAATGTGGAGTGAACTGCTTCTATTCCCTTTAGAAAATTCTTGTACTTAATTATTTGCTAGAAATTTCTACTTTGTTTTTTTGTTTCTTGACAACTGTATCCTTGTATTCTCAATTGTTTCTTTATATGTCTTTTCACAACGCTGTATTTTGTTCAATATTATTTATAGTGGGTTGTTATTCTGGTTTTGCTTGTCTGTTTGTTTTTGCCCTGCTAATCTATTTCATTCTCATTATATAATTGTTACTTATTTAAAATACCATTGTTCTTACTGCTAATCGTACCTGTCTGTGATGCTGCTTGTTTTTTAATCAAGTTAGTATTAATCTACCGGGGGTCCCGTGACAGTCGCTTGACTTTGGGACCCTCGCCTGTATACTGAATTTATGTAACCGATTTGTACTCAATAAATTCTTGTCTTATCTAAAAAAAAATATCGGGGGAAGGCGGTTCCATTCCACAGATGTGCGAGGAAGATATGACTGAAAAGAAGATTGGGTATGGCATGTTGGGATGCCAACCTTGTGGCGGTGATCGATGCGACGTGAAATGTATTCTGGGGGTGATATGAAATAGTCGTGAAGCGTAACGTGATGATATAGCTTGTGAAATAGTGTTAGGCGGCCAATGTTACGGCGAGATTTTAACGGTGGGAGTGACAGGTTAGATTTCATGGCTGTGATGCTTGCCGTACGGTTGTAATTTGAAAGAATGAAGCGAACGGAATTATTTTGGACTAGTTCCAAGGAATATACAAGGTTATCATGTGTAGGGTCCCATATTGATGCTGCGTATTCTAGTTTAGGACGTATAAGTGTTTTATAGAGTATAAGCTTAAGAGATGAGGGAGCGGCTGAGAAATTGCGACGTAAGTACCCTAACATGCGGTTAACGTTATTAATAACGTAGTCAATATGAATAGACCATGTTAAATTTTGAGTGATGTGAATACCTAGGTACTTGTATGTTTTTACCCAATCAAGAGGAGTGCCGTTAAGATATTATGAAGGAAGAGCGTTAGGGGCACGGGAAACACGCAAAGCTTTACATTTATTAATGTTTAATTCCATATTTCATGTAGTGCACCAGTCTGACACCAAATTGAGGTCTGACTGGAGAGTGTCAGTATCGTTAACGTTATTTATTTCCCGAAATATTACACAATTGTCAGCAAAAAGGTGAATGTTGGAAGATATGGCAGAAGGAAGGTCATTAATATAGATTAAGAATAGGAGTGGTCCAAGGACCGATCCCTGTGGAACACCAGACAGCACGTTAGCAATCGGTGAATTAGTGTTATTAGCATGCACAAATTGCCAACGGTTAAGAAGGAAAGATTTAATCTAGTTGAAGACGTTAGGATTGAGATTAAGATGGCTCAGTTTATGTAGCAGCAATTTATGACATACTTTATCAAAGGCTTTGGAAATATCCAAGAAAATGCAGTTAGCACAAGATGAGTTGTCAAGTATGCGGTATAGCTTATCAGTAAAGGCAAGCAATTGAGTTTCACACGAGTATGTTTGACGAAAACCATGTTGCGCAGGTGTGAAAAATGAATTCTCATCGAGAAAGGTAACGACATGCTTGAAAATGATATGTTCTAGTAATTTGCAGCATGTGCTAGCGAGCGAAATGGGACGAAAGTTTTGAGGGGAGTGCTTACCACCAGACTTGTGAAGTGGAACCACCTTCGCAATTTTCCAGTCGTTAGGAAGGCTTGCTGTGTCGAGTGACTGTTGAAAAAGTTTGGTTACTATAACTGAACTATAAGCACAAGTATTTTTCAGAAATTTAGCGCTAATCGCATCAGAACCAGGTGAAGAATCATTTTTCAAAGATTCAATTAATTTGGCTATGCCAGGTGGATCGATAGTTATAGGTGACATTGTAGGGAACCTGTGGTGCTGTATGTGAGGCAGATTAACGCTTGAAATGGAGGAAAAGCTTTCAACGACTGTATTATTCAGCACGGAAGCACAAAGATCTCTGGGGATAAGGTTACCGGAGGCATCTTGTAATCTAATTAATGGGTAGTTCTCAGGGTGTATAACGCGCCAGAATTTCTTAACATTGTTTTTCAAAATAGTTGGTAATGTGGCAGACAAAAAGGTACTCTTTGTTCGTTTAATCGCGTTGACGTAAGCGTCGGAAGCAGACTTGTATTTCGCCCATCGCGCGTTAGATGGTGAAAGCTTCGCGCGGCGGTATAAACGTTTCTTTTTGTTAGATAATCGTTTGATGGGAGAGTTGTGCCAAGGTGCTTGTGGATTAGAGGTGACGATGCGCTTAGGGATATACTTATCAGTTAGTTCGTGAACCTTCGTTTTGAATGATATCCAGTTTTCTTCGACAGAGTAGTAGTCAGAGTTAGCAATAAAGTAATCAACAAATATGCCCAGTTCATTGTTAATACCGGCAAAGTTGGCGCGTTTGTAATCTAGAATGATTTTTTTTTATTCTGCTCGGTTTCGGACGTGGTATATTAATGCAAAAATTGAGCAGAACGTGATCACTGATGCATGGAAGATATGTTATATCAGTAGCTAACTCTGGATTAGTTGCTAGAATTAGATCAAGAGTGTTCGAAGCGTTATTTACTGTCCTTGTGGCTTTTGTTACTAACTGAGTTAGCGAAAACATGGTGCATAGTTCTAAGAATGCTTTAGCTTGATACGAAGGGGAAGATGAAGAAGGCGGCTGAGCAGTCCATGAAATAGTTGGAAAATTAAAGTCTCCAAGTAGAAAAAGTGGTGATGAAGGAAATCGTGCGCGAACAAGATTGATAGCATCATGAAGTTCGTTAGTGAATGTAGACGAATAAGAAGGAGAACGGTAACAGACGCCAATAACCAGTTTAAGATGACCTATCACTATTGACGCAAATATTAGTTCTAATTCGCTGAAGACTTGGATACATGAAGATGGAGTGTCTTTAGAAATAGCAAGTAAAGCACCGCCGCCACGTTTGGCTATTCTATCGCAACGATATACCGAGTAGAGATGAGCGTTTTGGAAGATTTCGGAATCCGATACATGCGTTGGGAGCCAGGTTTCGGTTAGCGCTATAATGTCAGCTGAACATGTGTCTATGGCAGAAGATAAAGAAGTATGCTTGTTGAGTAGGCTCCTGACGTTAGTATAAAGAACAGATATCGACGATGACAACTGTCCACTACCCCTCGCGATTCCCTACGGTGAAGCGGAAGATCCAGCCACAGAATCCAATCTAGACGACTCGCCACGTGCCACGATTTCTTCAACAGTGTCCTTGGTAGGGTTATACATGAAGCATTTTTTATTGATATGCAGTTTGTTATAGCGTATCTTAAAAGAGCGAGGGCCAGCGTGAATATTTCCGAATTCAAAAAGTTTTTTCCGAGCCTGGCGCGTAGCCGGTGAGAAATCTTCACTGATTGTGATGTTATCCGTTTTAAATTGGTTACGAAGGGTTAATATCTTGTCTTTCATTTTAGTGTCAGAAAATATAGCTATGATTGGTCGACACTTCTCATCTGAAAAAACGCCCAGGCGATGTGCACGTTGAATTGAACTCGAGGGGCATACTTCGACAATATTAGTCAAGGCTTCCAGGAGTTTAGATTCAGTGTCTGCCCAAGCCTCTTGCTCATCGGGTATACCCCTAAATATTAGATTTTCACGTCGCGATCTATCTTCGGCTTCATCAAGGCGAGACTGCAGCAAATCATTTCGAGTACGTTGGTCTTCTACAGATTTCTTTGAAGATGAGAGCTCCTGATCCATGTCGTCGATTTTCTTTCCCTTTTACTCGAGTTCATCAAGCCTCTTGTGCATGCCAGCTAACTTTGATTCAATGTTTTTCTGACTACTCCTAATGTCTTTAATATCAGCTGCTAATTCGGCCTGATCTTTAGAGCTTTGCAACGTATGAGAATGTACATCCTTAAGCAGCTTAAACAAAACTTTCATTTGTTCAGACGGATTGTCTGGCAGGTTGTCTATGTCAAGGGAGCGAGTCATAGGACCCGGGTTAGATTCAATGTCGCCAGAGCGCAAAAGCAGAGAAATCATTGAAAAGCATTCACAAGCAACATCAAAGCACACCCGCGGGCACGGGAACAGAAGTAAACAGCGATCGTCGCATTTTCTAGCGTGCAAAGAATAGTGCGTACAAACCTGCACGGTAAAGAAGCGAAGCATTGGAGGTATGCCGATGTCACTGTTCCCGTGCCCACTGAAGGGAAAGCCAGCGTGTTGTCGCTTTAAATCCGGTGTGGGTGGTGATGCCATCGTCGATGACGCTGGACGGGTGTGGACGAGGGATTCGATGAGCAGGAAAGCCTGGCCGGGTGGAAAGCTGAAGTTGTCGGTGAAACGAAGCCCATATCTTGCAACCACCGTACCAGGGAAAAACGTCGAGTCAGTGCCTGCAGCCGGCGAAGTTGATATGGCGAGCGCCAGCACGGCCTGCACGGTAAAGAAGCGAAACATTGGAGGTATGCCGATGTCACTGTTCCCGTGCAATCTAGTATGGGTACCTGCAATAAAACTGATTCACATAAATTATTTTCTCTCCAGAAAAGAGCCTTACGTGCCTTATGTCCAAATACAACTAATGAAACAAATCTCTTTAAAACTTTTCATGCACGCAGTTTCCTTAACTCCTACAACTTTAGTTTAGCGATTCACATTTTCATAAAATTAAAGAGGATTTCACTTCTTTCCGAAATATGTATCTTTCTAGAAACATTAAATACTAACTGCGCACGGTTTCTCTATCTACCATAAGATCCAGAACAAATTATGGAACGCAAAGCGTAAATAATCAAATTGCAGCTTTATGTAATACGCACCCATCTTTAGTGGAAATAGCTCAGGAAGCTACGAGTTCTATTGCTTTTAAAAACAAATTGAAGCTGCTTTTTCCTATTTTGTAATTTTGTGTTTATTTGAGTTGGTTGGCACTGTTTTTTCCTGTTTTTTTGTTGTTTTTATCAGTGTTGTGGATTTCTCTCTTTCTTGCATATTTGTACTCCATTGTCTGTTGTCAGTTTTGCAAAAGACTTTCAATTTGCTAGTATTAGTTGTGTTGTACTTTTCTGGTTAGTAGTGCGGGCGTAACGGTGTCATGTTTGATTTTTAAGATATCAGGAGTGTCTTCTTTTTTTTTCTTCGAGATTAGGCATGTTACCTTAAAGTATGCTGTTCCTTTCTTGTAAAGTTGTTTTTTAAGTTGGGTTTTTTTGCATATGTGATTTGCCGTTTTGTCACCTCTGTCCTGATGTGTTAGCCGGGGTGTTGGCCTCGTCAGGAGGCATGCTTTGTCTGCCTCCTTTTGCCTCTCCCCGGGGGCATATTGTAAATATGGCCGAATAAAAATTTCACTTCATTTCATTCACATCAAAATGAAAAAAAGCTCTTGGGTGGGATGAAAATAGTTAGCGCCAGCGATATACCGTACGGCTCTTTTTTGCAAGAAATGTAATTTAGATAAATTAGTCACTCCTGTAGTACACCAAACTAAGGAACAATATTGTAAGAGGTAAGACAAGAGTATTGTATAAAAGCAGTTTGATTCTTAAAGGCAAAATATATCTTGTTTTTGCATTGGCGCCAACAGCTGATGATACTTTAGATTGTAGGTAATCTATGTTGTCATTACAAGTTAGGTGCCGCAAAAAAACAGCTCCGACAACTTTCACCGAGTGTGCAAGTTCAATTTGATCTGTTCCCAGCCTTATGTTTATATTTTCTGATAGTTTCTTCCCTTTCGGTGAGAAACATACTGCTTTTGTTTTGCGTGTGTTGATTTTCAAGCAAGTTGCACTTACCCAAACATTTAAATCATTTAACGCGGTATTTGCCCGTTCTTCAATGCCCATTTCCGTGATCCATGATATAAATATAGTTGTGTCATCAGCATAGGAATTGAATACTACACCCAGTGTGCAATGTCCCATATCATTAATATTGCTACGGACGCTGGAAGGACGACGAAGTGGTTTGTTACGAAGACGACGCTGAGGCGCGCGCTTGTGTGCTGTGAGACTACTCCATTTAGAGGACAACAACAACAACTACTCCAAGCCGTGGGTCCCCTGCGTAGCAGGTTACCTCTGCTGTTTCTAGTCGCCACGTAACATTTGGTGGAGGTTGCTAAATTCGATCCCCGACCCCAAGCTGGTTTTCCGCCGTGGCCGCCGTGGCCGCCGTCTCGCCACCATGTCTACCGAGTCCGCGCCATCTCCCTCTCCGTCAACAACGCCAGCCGTCGTCGTGGCCCACCACCGCGAACCGGGCACGTTCTGCGGTACAGACTACGTTGATGTGGACGACTGGCTGGCCCTTTACGAACGCGTCAGCATGCACAACAGGTGGGATGTAACGCTGATGCTCGCTAATCTGATATTTTACCTGACCGGCAGCGAGAGTGTGGTTCGAAACCCACGAAGATGGGACATCTGTAAGCAGAAGCTCCGCGACCTTTTCGGAAAACCCATCGGCCGCCAACTCGCCGCCAAGAAGGCTCTCGCGTCGCGCGCCCAAACTTCTTCCGAGCCATACATAGCCTACACACAGGACGTCCTCGCCTTGTGCCGCAAAGTTGATAAAGACATGTCCCAGGCAGATAGAGTCGGCCACATACTGAAAGGCAGTGCCGACGATGCCTTTAATCTCCTTCTCTGCAAAGACTGTTCCACGGTCCCTTCTGTTCTTGAGGGGTGCCGGCCTTTCGAGCAAGCCAAACACCGGCGCATTTCTCACCGTTTTGACCGGCTGCCGAACACTGCTGCCAGCTCCTCCTGTGAAAATCTGCCAACATTGCGGCAGCCTTCAGACCCGGCTAACTTGACCCGCATCGTGCGCCGCGAACTGGAGGCGATGACGCCCGCTGTTTCTTCCATGCAGCTGCGGACAACACCTTGGCCCTCATCCAAGCCGTCGTTCGCCAGGAGGTTGCGAACATGGCCGTCCCTTCTCCTCGCGTCGTGGACAACGTTCATGCCAGCCCGGACCCTCCAATGATCGCGGCTGCCACTTACAGTCGCAGCTTCTCGCCTCGGTGCCGATATCGCAACCCTGCCGAATGGCGTACCTCTGATGATAGGCCGATCTGTTTTACCTGCTCTCGCGTCGGACACATCTCCCGTCACTGCCGCAGCCGTTGGTCCACGCCACATCGCCCCTACTCCTTGAACTAAGAACGAAAACCACGCAAAGGACGATACACAGGGAAGAGGTAGACAGGACGAGCGCGGACTTGCAACTGTTTATTGAAACACATCTTCCTTCCATCACCAACCCTACGCATGCGCAACAAGCAATCTCTGACATTTTTCAAGCGCTAAGACAACAAGGACGAAGAGGGAACAGACAAGGACGAGCGCTACTTCCAACTGTTTATTTCGCAAAACCGCAAGTGCTTAAAACAGTTCTCGAACGCTTTTATGACACGGCAGTAAATTGCACGTGCGCGATTACACAGTATAGCTACCGAGACTAACAGAACTATGAAGATATAAGTGCACGATTACGTTGATACCCTGAGGAAGGCAAGTTCTTTTTTAGACAATGAAATAGACGGTGAGCTTACACAAGTGCTACCCAGTGATGCTATGTTCTGTGCTTCTATAATCTCTCGGGTTAGTTGATCGCGACTACGTCCGATGATGTGGCACTGATTTAACAATGGGGTACAATTACGGCACTTACTGCAGTGAATGGCTAGGTTGCTTCCGTAGGAATCTTTAACATTGTTGTTGTGCTGGCGTAGCCGGTCATTGAGACAACAGCCCGTTTGCCCAACATACTTTTTGCCACAAGATAGAGGGATGCAGTACACAACACAGTCTACACAGTCCACGTACGCTGTTTGGTGTTTGATGGCATCAAACACCAAACAGCGTACGTTTGATGGCATCAAACACCAAACAGCGTACGTGGACTGTGTAGACTGTGTTGTGTACTGCATCCCTCTATCTTGTGGCAAAAAGTATGTTGGGCAAACGGGCTGTTGTCTCAATGACCGGCTACGCCAGCACAACAACAATGTTAAAAATTCCTACGGAAGCAACCTAGCCATTCACTGCAGTAAGTGCCGTAATTGTACCCCATTGTTAAATCAGTGCCACATCATCGGACGTAGTCGCGATCAACTAACCCGAGAGATTATAGAAGCACAGAACATAGCATCACTGGGTAGCACTTGTGTAAGCTCACCGTCTATTTCATTGTCTAAAAAAGAACTTGCCTTCCTCAGGGTATCAACGTAATCGTGCACTTATATCTTCATAGTTCTGTTAGTCTCGGTAGCTATACTGTGTAATCGCGCACGTGCAATTTACTGCCGTGTCATAAAAGCGTTCGAGAACTGTTTTAAGCACTTGCGGTTTTACGAAATAAACAGTTGGAAGTAGCGCTCGTTCTTGTCTGTTCCCTCTTCGTCCTTGTTGTCTTAGCGCTTGAAAAATGTCAAATCTGCACCAACTAGCCCGATCCGCTACCCTTCTGAAGCAAACTCTATCTTATCGAGTTCAGGAACTTCAGTTCCTTCTTGTACAGATGGACCGAAGCCTCGCTTACACACTTTTCGGGCCCATATCTATCAATCTGCCAGGCTTCGTTGACCTCACGTGTTTTCTGGTCTTTGGCCCTTCCGATTATCTTTGTACGCTCAAAGAGTGGCGTGCATTTATTGTCACAAGAAAGACAGTATTTTGGCAAATTCATGCCGCTGTGAGAGCCCAACGAATTTTTATGTTCTTGTAGGCGCTTATTAATGCAGCGTCCCGTTTGTCCCACGTAAACTGAGCCGCAACTAAGCGGGATTTCATACACTACTCGCATTCTACAGGACACAAACTTGATTTTGTGGTTTACACCACAGCCTGCTTTTGTTCTCGATTCATTGTTAGTTAGCGCGCACAAACGGGACAGCTTACAAGGCGCCGAAAAGAAGATTTCCACACCTAATTTCCTTGCCACCCTCTTCAGGCCATGCGAGGTCTTATGTACATAGGGCAGTACTTCAAATTTCCGCCTCTCACGAATGCCAGATTCTCCAGCACTGGAAGTTGGGATAAGGGTTTTCAACAGAGACCCGGCAGCGGCCTGCAGAAGCGACGAGGGAAACCCAGCAGAACTTAGGCGTGCGACTTGAGCGGAAAAGCTGTGTGAAACTTTGTGAAAACAGTATTTCATTAATGATGACCTCAAGCAGGATGAAGCAATTCCTCTCTTAATAAGCTTAGAGTGACAGGAGTCAAAGGGTAACAGGGTCTTTTTTGTTCTATAGGCATGTACAGAGGGCAAAACACATGCCTAGAACAGCCAAACTCTGTGTTCCGGAACTCCCAAAGCCGCTGCGACCAAGAAGGCAAAAAATGACGATGAAATTCTATTAGTGTAACAGCACATGTTTACATCCAGACCATTTTTTACCAAATCTTATCGCAAGTTATCGCGTGTTATGCCCGAAACACGCTCAGAGCGTGTTCTAGACATGCGTTTTGCCCTCTGTACATCCAGCACAAGTGGTCCGGTTCACTGAAAAACAATCTCAAGTCCAAGAACTGTAAGCAAGAGTTCTCAGGCAATTCTACGGTAAAATTCAAACTGGAAGCCTCGGATTTAAAAGACGTTAAAACTTCATTAGTGAGCTCGTGTGGGTTGTCATTGGGATTCATTTTTAAGAGTATTAAAAAGTTGTCTACGTATCGGAAAACTCGCGTGATGCGGTCGTCAGTTAGCGCCCGTGAGAGTGAACAGTCAACTTCCGCTAAATATATTTCAGTGAGAACAGGTGCCACACTCGACCCTATACAAATGCCTCGTTTTTGCACATAGAATTTATCCTGAAAACTCACTAGCGTTGAGGAGAGGTACACATTCAACAGTTCCATGAAACCTTCTATCGAAATGCCACACGCATTTTGGAACCCCACAACCCCCAAACGCTCTATACAGTTGCTGACCGCCATGAGCAGTTCGTTGTGAGGAACCTGTTTTCACAAGGTTTCACTCAGCTTTTCCGCTCAAGTCGCACGCCTAAATTCTGCTGGGTTTCCCTCGTCGCTTCTGCAGGCCGCTGCCGGGTCTCTGTTGAAAACCCTCATCCCAACTTCCAGTGCTGGAGAATCTGGCATTCGTGAGAGGCGGAAATTTGAAGTACTGCCCTATGTACACAAGACCTCGCATGGCCTGAAGAGGGTGGCAAGGAAATTAGGTGTGGAAATCTTCTTTTCGGCGCCTTGTAAGCGGTCCCGTTTGTGCGCGCTAACTAACAATGAATCGAGAACAAAAGCAGGCTGTGGTGTAAACCACAAAATCAAGTTTGTGTCCTGTAGAATGGGAGTAGTGTATGAAATCCCGCTTAGTTGCGGCTCAGTTTACGTGGGACAAACGGGACGCTGCATTAATAAGCGCCTACAAGAACATAAAAATTCGTTGGGCTCTCACAGCGGCATGCATTTGCCAAAATACTGTCTTTCTTGTGACAATAAATGCACGCCACTCTTTGAGCGTACAAAGATAATCGGAAGGGCCAAAGACCAGAAAACACGTGAGGTCATCGAAGCCTGGCAGATTGATGGGCCCGAAAAGTGTGTAAGCGAGGCTTCGGTCCATCTGCACAAGAAGGAACTGAAGTTCCTGAACTCGATTATACAGAGATTGCTTGTTGCGCATGCGTAGGGTTGGTGATGGAAGGAAGATGGGTTTAAATAAACAGTTGCAAGTCCGCGCTCGTCCTGTCTACTTCTTCCCTGTGTATCGTCCTTTGCGTGGTTTTCGTTCTTAGTTCATGGATTACCAACTAGCCCCCCATCGTAAACTCCTTCAATTGCTACTCCTTCGTCGACCGCCGCAACGACTACGGCCCGCGCCGCATCACACCACGTCCCGATCAGCTTCGTGACGAGCCCGGTCCGCAAGCTCGTGGGTCCAGCCACTCACCTTCCCCATTAGGCCTCCGCTCCCGTTCTCCTACCACACGCCGCAGCCCTTCTCCTTCGACCTCCCGCCACTACTCGGAAAACTAGCCGATGCAGGCCTCGGAGGTGACGCTGTATCATTGACCCGGCCTGCAAATCCTCTCTTGACCCCCGCTGCCCAACTTAATCTCTTGAATGTTCTCGTGGATGGTGTCCCTGTCCTTGCCCTCATTGATACTGGTGCCCAAGTGTCTGTCCTGAGCCCTTCGCCGCCGTCTCAAGAAAGTTTTAACGCCCGCCGCCATGTCCACCGTTCGCGTCGCCGGTGGCAGCCCCGCTGCCGTGATTGGAATGTGCACTGCGAGAGTCAGCATTGCCGGACGTCATATACCCGTTCTGTTCACCGTCCTGACCAGGTGCCCTCAGGACGTGATCCTTGGCCTTGACTTTTTAACCACCCATTCAGCTCTTATTGACTGTTCCTCAGATTGGATCTGCCCCTGTGCAATGACGACTCCAACAGTTCACCTCGCCTTCAATCCACCGAGTTTGCTCGTCTCCCGCCACAAGCTGCTGTCTACATCCCTATGTCGCCTTCTTCCCCCATCCCTGATGGAGACTACGTCGCCTGCCCTATCACCGCTGTGATTCTGAATCGCAACGTCCTCTTTCCCCACACCATTGTCCACATCACCAACAAGGAGCACACTCATGATATTACACTCACTAACGACTTTCACGAAGCGGTTACTGACCATGAATGCGCAGAAATATTTAATAACGCATTTGCATCTGTTTTCACGAGTGAATTTGACATGCCTTCACAGTTACCATCGCTCAACACAGAAGCCATCATGCCAGCTATCACATTTTCGCAGATGGTATCGCTTCCATAATTGATAACATGAAACTCTCATCATCAGCTGGTATGGACATGATTAATACAAAACTGCTTAAAAATGTGAAATCAACATGTGCAGCCTACTTATCTTTGATTTTTTCGCAATCGCTCTCTTCAGGCATCATTCCAGATGACTGGAAAACGGGGAAGGTCGTTCCAGTCCACAAATCAGGTAACAGAGACTCCCCGATGAATTATCGCCCCATTTCATTAACTAGCGTACCCTGCAAAATCATGGAACATGTCATCTACTCTCAAATTATAAATCTCTTAGATTCAAATGATTTCTTCCATTCTTCACAACATGGGTTTCGTAAGGGCCTCTCTTGTGAAACCCAATATAGTTGTTCCTTCACGACTTGCACACTTAATCTTGACCGTAACAAACAGGCATCAGTCTGTTCAACAAACAGACTGATGCCATATTTCTAGATTTTGCGAAAGCTTTTGATAAAATTCCCCACCGTCGTTTATTAGTAAAACTTGCACAGCTGAACTTACATCCTAACATACTACAGTGGATTGAGCAGTTTCTCACTAATCGTTCTCAATCAGTGTTTGCTAACGGCCACCTGTCTAACAGCCTCCCGGTTACATCAGGCGTTCCGCAAGGATCTGTACTCGGTCCATTACTCTTTTTAATATATATTAATGATTTACCTGACCACGTTTCCTGCAGTATTCGAATGTTTGCTGACGACTGTGTTAGTTACCGCACTTTTAATAACTCGTGATCAACTTGGTCTTCAAACCGATCTTAACAGCGTACTTAATTGGTGTAACAACTGGCTCATGTCCCTAAATCCTAATAAATGCAAACTCTTATCCTTCTCTCGTCGCCATAGCCCGCATCGCTTCCAATATTCCATTTCTAACACCTCGATTGATTCAGTATCATCTTATAAGTATCTAGGAGTTACCTTGTCTTGTGATTTATCTTGGCGCACCCATATTGCAACATCATTGCAGCATCGAATAAAACACTTGGTTTTCTCAAGCGCCATCTCCGCCTTGCCCCTCAACACGTAAAATTACTCGCATATAAATCGCTCATCAGACCAAAATTAGAATATGCCTCTGCCATATGGTGCCCGCACCAAACTTATTCAATTAATGCATTAGAAGCTGTCCAAAACCGTGCCACTCGATTCATCCACTGTTCATACTCATATGACGTCAGCATTTCTTCATTGAAAGCATTATAAGGACTACCGCTCCTTTCGTTCCGTCGTCGCATTTCAAGTCTCACCCTTTATCACAAATTATTTCATTCTTCCCTCAATCGGCCACCGTACATCACAGCTGCCGCACGCATATCTCACCGCACCAGTCATCCCCTACAAGTTGCCCGGCCGCCATCGCATACTGCCACGTTTTCTGCTTCATTTTCCTTTCGAGCAGCAACGGACTGGAACGGCCTACCCCGTGACATCGTCAACATCGTTTCATCCTCTACTTTTCAAGAACATGTAACCGATCACCGTCAGTGCTAAATAATATTCGCTGTTTTGTTTGCTCATTTCATTAAAATCCCACCCCTTATGTAATACCCCCGACACAAGGGGGGGGGGGGGGGGGGGGTAAATAAACTGAACTGCACCTGCCTCCCTGTCCTCAACTTCAGCCCTCAGGTACTTCCCGCCGGCATTGCACAGTTTCTGCCCTGACCCAACGACTGCCGCCTCCAACGTCCCTACATCGCAGCCCTCTCGTGCGGATCCTATTTCCAGGTTGATCGCGGCCGATCTGCCCTCTGCTGATTCCACCGCTCTTCACAGCCTCTTGTCCTCCTACAGTGATATTTTTGACTTTGGGGACCGTCCATTGGATCAAACCTCTGTTGTCTCCCACCGCATTGACACCGGCGAGGCCCGCCCTATTCACAGACGGCCCTATAGGGTCTCTCTCTCTGAGCGCCGTGTTATTCAGACAGAGGTGGACAAGATGTTAGCCCGCAACATCATCGAGCCTTCGAGTAGTCCTTGGGCGTCCCCTGTCGTGCTTGTTAAAAAGAAAGATCAAACCTGGCGATTCTGCGTCGATTACCGCCATCTGAATGCCGTCTCAAAGAAAGACGTCTACCCTCTACCTCGAGGTGACGACGCTCTCGACTGGTGGTGGTGGTGAAAACTTTTATTTTGGGAAAAAGAGTTTGTGAGCCACAGAGTGGCCCCGCTACATGGTCGGCGTCCCTAGTCCGGGACACCGCACGACGAGGCCCCGTCTCGGCGCCAGCTACTTTTCCTCCATCGATCTTCGCTCAGGGTACTGGCAGATCGCTGTCTAGGAACGGGATCGTGAGAAAACCGCCTTTGTCACCCCGGACGGCCTGTACCAATTTAAAGTCATGCCTTTCGGCCTGTGCAATGCCCCTGCGACCTTCGAGCGCATGATGGACTCTCTCTTGCGCGGTTTTAAATGGACGACATGCCTCCGCTACTTAGATGACGTGATCGTTTTTTCGTCCACATTCCAAAGCCACCTGCATCGCCTTTCAGCCATCCTTGCCGTGTTCCGCCGCGATGGTCTTCAGCTGAACTCGCAGAAATGTACCTTCGGCCGCCGTCAGCTCAAGGTCCTTGGCCACTTGGTCGATTCTGCTGAGATCCAACCCGACCCCGACGAAGTCCGCTCCGTGCGTTCGTTTCCTACTTCGCGCTCCTCCGGTGATGTGCGCAGTTTCCTCGGGCTCTGTTCCTATTTCCGCCGGTTCATCCAGAACTTTGCGGAAATAGCCCGCCCTCTTACCACGCTCCTCAAGAAGGACATCCCGTTCTCTTGGGGACCCCCCCAGGCTGACGCCTTCAGAGCCCTTATCAGTGCCCTCATGGCTCCACCTGTGTTGGCGCACTTCGATCCTTCAGCCCCTACGGACCTTCGGACCGATGCGAGCGGCCATGGCATTGGTGCCCTACTTGCTCAGCAGCAACGCAACCAGCTTCGCGTCATTGCGTACGCCAGCCGTCTCCTTTCCGTGTCAGAGCGCAACAATTCTATCACCGAGCGAGAATGCCTCGCCCTGGTTTGGGCTATTGCAAAATTTCGCCCTTACTTGTTTGGGCGCCCTTTCTCTGTTATAACGGATCACCACGCCTTATGCTGGCTTTCTTCGCTCAAAGACCCTACTGGCCGGCTGGGGCGCTGGGCTCTCCGCCTTTAAGAGTACACATTTTGTGTCGTCCACAAGTCCGGCCGCTTGCTCCAGGACGCGGATTGCTTGTCCCGTTACCCTGTCGATCCGCCTTCTGCCCACGAATGCGAGGCTGACGCCTGCGTTTTATCCATCTCGGCCTTCCGCAACATTGCGCAAGAACAGCGCTTGGATTCTTCGCTACGTTCCCTCATCGACCGCCTCACTGCCAACCGCTTTGATGCTTCCCTCGCCCCGTTTGTGCTCCATGAGAACGTCCTCTACCGGCGCAACATGCGGCCTGACGGCGCTGACCTCTTGCTCGTGGTCCCTCAACACCCGCGCAGCAGCATCCTTGAGCAGAGTTAAAATGTCCCTCTTGATCTCGTAGAGGGAAATTGAGTTGATGATAATTTAGAAGAACTTTTTGTTGGGCTAGATGGTGCATATTGTAAGAAAAGAACAGTAGCGTAACCAAGACGAACACAAGAGAGGACCACACAGGACTAGCGCTAAACTTCATATAACTTTATTCACTAACAGCGCAGCAAATATAAGGAAAACCAGGACACGTGCAGAGAGATACCAGTTAGCGCTAGTCCTGTGTGGTCCTCTCTTGTGTTCGTCTTGGTTGCGCTACTGTTCTTTTCTTGATGATAATTGTTGTAGGGTTATTGACGTCTTGCAGATTCGAGTTGCTCAATCACATTGCCAGACGACACTTCTAGAGAGGTTAACTTTTTATACCAATTAAATGCACAAAGGAAGATACAAGCAAGGAGAAAACATATTTACACTTGACTGGCTCGTAGTTCTACGTGACGAAACCAGCCCTCGGTCCTGCCGAAACAGCTGGTTTTAAACCCTATGTCCCCGCCCTCGGTGGGGAGAATAACCAGTCAGGTACTGTGCAAACATCCACCCAATAACTTATTGGGGAAAGGAAAACATTACCGATCAGCAATTTGGAAAGGATAATACAACCAATGAATGATTGGGGAAAGAAGGTAACTCATCGCGACACCGTACACATATGCCATCTTTCCACCATCACGATTTCGGATAATTATGCTTTCCTGCTGCCAGCTTCGCGAACACTCACTTTCCCAACGTCCGGTTGCCCCAAGTTCAAGGAAAGACACTTCAATCCATAAGTTCCGGATCTTCGCTCCTCATGCCTGCAGCTACCGTGGTAATATCCTGTTGACCGCGCTTCAAGCTCTCAAAGCACGCCGCTGCAGACATGGCACAAAAGCCACGCACTGTGACGCGGGTCCGCCTCGCCGTAAACACGTGCACACAGGATGCCACCTAACGACTCCGTCCATGAGAGGAGTTTGACGTTTCCCGGAATCGTCCACTATACGACGCCCCCCCCCCCCCCCCCCGTTCTCCCGCTGGGTTGACTGACCCCTTTCTGTGCGGTTGTGCGGAGGGCCCAAGAAAAAGAAAGTAATGTGCATTCCACTATCGCCAACCGGATGCGGCAAAACAAAGTGCAGCACCGCAAACTTCACTAGCAGCTTCATGACGTTCCCACGGCCGGTCATCTTGGAGTTTCCCGCACCTACGACAGCGTGCGCCGCCGCTTCTTTTGGCCCGGTCTATACCGTTCTGTCCGCCGTTATGTGGCCGCTTGCGAGCTCTGCCAACGACGGAAGACGCCCTCGGTTCTCCCTCCCGGACACCTTCAGCTAATTCCCATCCCAGTAGACCCATTTTCCCGTGTCGGCCTCGACCTGCTCGGCCCTTTTCCGGTGTCTGCTATGGGAAACAAATGGATCGCGGTCGCGACGGACTACTCGACGCGCTACGCTATACTCGAGCGATCCCAACCAGCTGCGCCAGTGATGTCTCTGACTTTCTCCTGCACGACGTCATACTCCACCACGGTGCTCCCCGTGACCTGCTCACCGATCGCGGCCGCTGCTTTCTTTCCAAAGTGGCCGCCGAACTGCTCCGCTCCTTACCCGTCCATCAATTCGCCACGGCATACCATCCGCAGACGAACTGTCTCACTGAACGTCTGAACCGTACCCTCACCAACATGATTTCCATGTACGTCTCCGACCATCACCGCGACTGGGATATTAGCCTCCCATTTGTTACATTCGCCTACAATTCTACGCATCACGATACAGCCGGTTTCTCCCCTTTTTACCTTCTCTTTGGCCGCGATCCTTTGCTGCCGTTCGACAGCGTACTGCCCGCCACCGCCTCCACGAGTCCTTACGCTCGGGACGCCATCGCTCGCGCCGACGCTGCCCCTCTGGTCACCCGCCAGCGGCTGCCGGCCTCCCAATTCACTCAGAAACGCCGTCATGACTGTCGCCGTCGTGAAGTCAACTACTCTCCTGACTCCCTTGTGTGGCTCTGGGTCCCGTCCCGCCGTGTGGGCCTGTGTGAAAAACTGCTCCCGCGGTATACAGGCCCTTATCGGGTCGTACGTCCCGTGACCGCGGTGACGTACGAGATCACCCCGCTACATCCACCGTCCCCGGCCGCTCCACCCCGCACCGACATGTGTCCCGCCTCAAACCTTACAAGTCGCCGTCTAGCTGGTCTGTGTAGTGCGCACCGGGACGGTGCTTTTTCCGCGAGGGGGGTCATGCTACGGACTCTGGGAGGACGACGAAGTGGTTTGTTACGAGGACGACGCTGAGGTGCGTGCTTGTGTGCTGTGAGACTACTCCAAGCCGTCGGTCCCTTGCGTAGCAGATTACCTCTGCTGTTTCTAGTCGCCACGTAACAATATATATATAAGAAATAAAAGTGGTCCGAGTATGCTTCCCTGTGGCACGCCGGTATGAATGGTTTGAGAAGGAGTACAAGGCGGGAGTACAAGGAGTACAGGCGGGGGACACTGGTCTTGAAAAAAAAAATTTATTAATCTAGATAAAGTAATGAAATTTTCAGGCCACATGTATTTTTGTGTGCTGATTTTAGATATGTCATTTAATTTTGTGTAAGACAATTCCTTGAGCACTTATGCAATTTTTATGCAAGTCTTTTGGAGAGAGCATATAAGAAAATTTTCTGCAGGAAACTCGCTGAAATGCATGCCATTGGTCTCTCTTGACACCAAGGAATGCAATAAGGGTAACATTATCATCCTGGCTATCATAGAACTTGAGTTACAGGGTACTGAAGCTGCCACTTCACAAACAGGAATACACACTTTTCTTCTCATTTCTGAAGCGACAACTTCAAAACTCTATAACTCA
This sequence comes from Amblyomma mixtum, assembly GCF_055824585.1. Lineage (NCBI taxonomy): Eukaryota > Metazoa > Arthropoda > Arachnida > Ixodida > Ixodidae > Amblyomma > Amblyomma mixtum. The sequence goes on along the minus strand of NC_143021.1, from coordinate 38,289,454 downwards.
AGTTCTATGATAGCCAGGATGATAATTTTACCCTTATTGCATTCATTGGTGTCAAGAGAACCCAATGGCATGCATTTCAGCGAGTTTCCTGCAGCAAATTTTCTGCAAAACTTTTCCCAAAATACTTGCATAAAAATTGCACAAGTGCTCAAGAAATTGTTTTACACAAAATTAAATGACATATCCAGAATCAGCGCACAAAACTACATGTGGCCTGGAAATTTCATAACTGTGACTTCATTAATAAAAATTTTTTTTCAAAGACCAGGGTCCCCCCTTAACGTTATTTATTTCTACATACTGCTTTCTGTTTGTCAGTTATGACTTGAGTTGTGCATTCGGTTTTCCTCGAATGCCGTATCTATGTAGCTTTGAAAGAAGGATGTTATGATTTACCAGGTCAAACGCCTTAGAAAAATCGATGTAGATTCCTAGCACTATATGTTTCTTATTAAATGCTTCTATTATAATTTCCTTTTGTGTAAGAAGTGCTGTTTCTGTGGAACGACGTTTGCTAAAACGATGCTGATAGTCCAGGAAAAAGTTATGTCAAGAAAAATATGATGTAATTCTGATGTGCAATATTTTTCTATACCCTTGGAAAATATTGGTAGTACCGAGATAGGTCGATAGTTAGAAAAAACATTTCTATCTCCAGATTTATATATCGGAACAACTCGTGCAATCTGCATTGCCTGTGGAAATACACCTGTAGATAGAAATAAATTATATATAAAAGTGACAACGGGACAAATGATATCAAGTATGTGCTTCACAGGGAGTAGCTGCATGCCACATACATCCTCGGATTTACTATTTTTGATGGTCCTGATACAAAGCGACACCTCTGTACAATCAGTAGGAGAGAGAAAAAGAGATTGGCTGCTTACAAACTGAGACATGCACACGTCCATATCGTATGCACTATTGCCACCAGAACCGTCGCAGCGATCAGCCTGCTGTATGAAAAAACTATTTAAGGCAACAGCTAATGGGCTGCCTTTTAGTTCTTTTCCTTCATGAATAAATGTGTCAGGTATACTTGCTCGAGTGCGAGAGCTCAATAGAGAATTCAGATTTCGCCAAAGTACATCACACCGTTTTGCACTGTCACTAGAAAATATGTCTGCAAAATATTCATTTCTTGATGCGCGTAATCTAGACGCAAGCCTATTACGGTACGCCTTAAATTCAGGAAATGCTTGTATGTTCCTGTCTTTAACAAAATTTGCATATAAGGCATTTTTGTGTTTAATCATGTTCAGTAGTTCTCCAGTTAGCCAAGGTTTCCGAGCTTTTTTGGGATTTTTTAATTGTATTAACGGAAAGTGTGTCATTAGAGCTTTGAACTTCTCAATAAACTTGCCATACGCGGTGTTCTGTATCAGCCAGTCGGTCCGATAACATTGTAATGGAAAAGACGTGTGCCTGACCGGCATGTAGCGTTACCTGTTAGTACGTATGCGTTACCTGTTAGTACGTATGCAGCGTTAGTACGTATGCGATGTTGTTACTTTTCTTGTTTTTGCTTTGTGTACTTTACTGCGTAATTTTCCACCCCCCTGAGCAATGTAACGGGTGACGGGGCCACGTCAGGCAAAAAATGAATTGCCTTTTGTCCCGTCACCTCTGACAAATCGATGTCAAAATAAACTTCACTTCACTTCACTTCACTTCACCTATAAAAGGACGCTGCTGCCTCGAATAAAGAGCTTTTTGCGTTGCTGCCACAGAAGCGTCTGTCTGCTGCTTAGAACAGAACATCTGGCGACGAGGATGGGATCCGGCGCGCAGTAAACCGCCGCCGGCCAGCAGCAGTCACGAGGCTGAACCGCCTACGGTGCAAGGCGACACGGAGCCCTTGCAGCCACGATTTCATCGGCGGCCAGGAAGGCTGAACCACCTACGGTGCCAGGCGACACGGAGCCCTTGCAGCCACGATCTCATCGGCGGCCAGGAGTAACGCAAGAACGCCGGAGGAGCGCAAGAACGCCGCAGGAGCGCAGGAACGCCGCAGGAGCGCAAGAACGCAGATAAGTGAAATTTGCTCATTATGGCAGAACCTGAACATGTTCCTAAGCTCGGCAGAATGCCCGAATTCAACCCGAAAATCGACAACATACGCTCGTATTTTGAACTCTTCGAGAACTTCGTAGACATAAATGATGTCTCTGCAGACAAGAAACTGAAGTTGTTTCTGAACGTACTCGGTGCGCAAGCATACGAAGAGCTAAAGAAGATAATTGTGCCTCATTTGCCTTCTCAGAAGACTTTCGAAGAAATTAAACAGCTTCTGGAAGCTCATTTCAGCCCAGCTCATTCAATTATCGCAGAGCGTTGTAAATTTAATCGCCGAATGCAGCAAGAAAATGAAAGCGTCAAAGATTTCATCACTGAACTGAAGCATCTTGCAAGAGATTGCAATTTCGGCACGTTTTTAAATGATGCCTTAAGGGACAGGCTTGTAGCTGGTTTGCGTGACGAGAAAACACAACGGGCTCTTTTTGCACAGCCTGACTTGACGTTCGAGCTGGCGTGCCAAACGGCGCTAGATAAAGAGCTAGCGGCAAAACAGACGAAGCAAATGCATGAGTTTGACACAAAACCGTGCAGCGTCAACGTCATTCAGGGCGAACGTCGCCGTGATAAGGAAAAGAAATAGAGGACGGTTGCATGGCCAAAAGATAAACGCGAGGAAGAGCGGCGAAGTGCTTGCAAGCATTGCGGAGAGAGTCATGCGGGAGAAAAATGTTGGTATCGCAACCACACCTGCAGAAATTGTAACAAAAAAGGGCATTTGCAAGCCGTCTGCAAAAGCGGAGCCAAAACAAAAGCTGTCAGATACGTCGACACCACGGACGACGAATTCGAGGACTCGAGTTATCAGACTGTGTTCTTCTCGGGCAAAAGTTCAAGGGGCTACAGCGTCGACCTGAACATTGAAGGGAAGACTGTTTCGATGATAATTGGCACAGGTGCAGTGGTCACGATTGTACCAGAACAGTTCTATAAGCAGTGTTTCCCGTATGGTAAATGTGTGGAATCCAATGTGTCGTTGCGCACTTAAACCGGAGAAAAGCTGAAGGTAATAGACGATATGCGAAATGCGCAGCGCCATCTCTCGGCGCTCCGAGAACTAAGTCCTCCATGTTGGTACGGTACAGAAAACGAAACCGCTGCCCAGCGTTGGGTTAAAACGGCTGCGCTTCGTTTGAAAAGTAAAATGCCGATGCAGTGTTGCGCTACCATTTCCACTGTGAAAAGACACTACGATGCGTGCCAGAACTAGGTGCGTTCCAGCTTTTCGCTTTTCTATTTTGTTACTCCGTCCCAACGTTTTAGTAACACAACACGCCATGCGAGGTATCATGTGTCAGCACGCGGATCAGTGAGCAGCTTTCGCTTTCTGCGCTGATTTTTGACAAATCTCTCGAGGTGATTTGCGTTTAAATTAAGATAGGGACCACAGCCTATGTTGTCTCTGATCAAACTTAGAAGCCGCTTTCGTGCATTGATCAACTATCCGGTCGGGCGTGAATATATATAGACGCATACTTGAACAACGTAATAGACAAGGTAATTTTAGAGCGCAGCTCTTTGGCGTTCGTTCCTGGGTTTCGCGTCGTCGTCGTCGTCGGCGTTGTCGTCGGCGTCGGCCTCGTAACCAGCTCCGCCCCCCTTTCATCCGCAGCTGGGGTTGACTCACTATCGGCGTCAGCGGCATCAGTCAGTCGCTGCTATCTCTTCCCTCCTCCCTTTATCGTGTTGTCCGCGTCAGCGGCATCAGTCAGTCGCTGCTATCTCTTCCCTCCTCCCTTTATCGTGTTGTCCGCTTGCTGCGCGCGCTTCTGCCCCCATCGTTTGCCGCTGGGTGTACACGCCGCCCCCCTCCCCCCTCTTCCTGCGAGTCTCCGGTTGTCAAAGCGCCGGCTCGAACTTAATTCCTTTCTTCGCTCCTCCTCCAATGCAACCCCTGTGCGGTGGCAATCAGAGAGCCAGATCGGTGGCGGCGGATCTGTATATGTGCACCGCCCGAGCCGAAATTGCCGCTGCCGTTCGCCCTGTGCGGTGGCAATCAGAGAGCCAGATCGGTGGCGGCGGATCTCTATATGTGCACCGCCCGAGCCGAAATTGCCGCTGCCGTTCGCCACTGCGAAATTATCTGCCAGTTCTTTCTGAGCCATGAGCGAGACGACCGATGGAAGTCCTCCGTCTGCTAAAAAAAAAATTCTGTGATAGCGCATACATGTGTTGCTCGATTTCTTTGCCTCAATCTATCGAAGAGGTGAAACAGCTTATTTGCTGCGCTCAAATTTCGCATTAGGAAGTAACGTAATCGTCGGTAATTTTTTTTGAGCGGGCCAATCGCTCGCGCCGTGGCGAATTAAGTTCACTCGGAGAACCATATGCCGATTACTGCTTAGTTTGCTACCTGTTCAGTTAAGTTTTTCCCGTGTTAAATTAGCTTTAGAAGGGCGAGCAAACTCTCTGGACCATACGCATATCCCAGGCAGCACAACAACATTGGCCGAACGTCGCGCAAGTGTTGGCAAAACTTGGCACGAACATCGGTCCTACACTGGCATTTGGGCCGAGCGCTACCACTTCACACATTGGCCTTACTTTCATGCCAGTTTTGGGCCAACGCTCTGCCGATCAAGCGGCCAACGCAGTCCCGATGTTCGTTCTGCAGCATGGACCAGCAAAGGTCTCATACTGGCATCCAACTTTCAAACATTGGTAGCCAACTTTCAAACATTGGTAGCCAGCTTTTGAATAATGGTTTCCAGCTTTCGAATATTGGCATCCAGCTTTCGAATAATGGTTTCCAGCTTTCGAATAATGGTTTCCAGCTTTCGAATAATGGCATCCAGCTTTCGAACGCTGGCACATGCAATTAACCCACTCGCCAATGACCGGCACTGTGGATGGATGTACATACATACCATTCTACCTAGCAAATATTCATAAATGAGGTTGCGAAAGAATTCCAGAAAAAAGACCCGTTTATTGCTTTGAGTTACAAGAATCACGCTTCTAGCGCACACAGGATGGTTTGCGCTACCACCAGCCACCGTGGGGAGTAAAGAAAAGGGGCCCAAGAGCATGGTGGCAGAGGCTGTGGGAAAACAATTTATTTTCAAGTTTGGTGCGTGCCGATCAGGTTGGACAAAGCATCTCGGCAAGCTGCTGCGGCACGGCTAAGGCATCCATAAAGCGCTCAACGGAGCTGTCCTCCAGTGAACTGATCAGTCATATCCAAAGTAATCGTTGCACTCCACTTGCAAGGGGACTGCTGGACTGCATTCAAAGAAATTCCTCGTCCAGTTCTTGCACGATGGCCTCACGAAGCGCCAAGCCTGCAATGAGATGCATGATGTCATGGTAAGTTGAATTATGGCCATCACAGAACAAAAACAAAAATGATTAAATAACACCGAATTCTGTGAAACACAGTCATCGTGAAGACACTGGCAACATATTTTACAGGATAATTTTTAATTTATTCTTAAGAACCAGCACCACATTAGTTGCACAAAGTGGAATTTAATTTACTAAACTTCCCTTATACCAAATGGTTTAATTTAGTTTAATGCGTTGTGTCGCACTCCCAGTAAATATATTCAATGCGAGATAAGCAAATTAATGTGATATTGAAAACAGATTAATGTATTATTTTGTTTTAATATAACTCGTATCTCTAAATTGCAAGGTAATTTTTTATTCCAGTAAACATGCACAGGTTGTAGCGTCCCTTCCACACGGACGTCAAAACAACATTTTTGATTAGTTTTATTTAATGGGGTTAAAAATGCGGATGCGATTTTTGACGAAATACGCTGAACGCAAGGAACTCAGGGCACCTTTGTTTTACCTTAGTTGCTTCGCATGCATGCTATAGTTGGATTCGAAACTGCAACTTGAAAACCACACAAAAATACTAGTCTTATAGTCCAGAGTAATGCCCTTTTTCATTGCGAGAGAACTTGGGCAAAAGCTTTAACCAGTAATTGCGGATTTTCTATTGAGTCTGCAAGAGTAGAAGGCAAAAAGAAACACTACGGAAGTATTACACATATCCTTACCAACTAGTCTCCAGTGGAAAATTAATTAAGCGGTTCTGATTTCCGTCGTGCATAAGCGGTAAAGGACATATTCCCGAATGCATCCTATCTCAAGTCATATGAGTTCAAACCCGCTGTTAGCCAAAGTAGTGAATCTTTAGTGAGTTCATCTCACCAAAGACGAAAAATTAAATTCTCACCATTCGGCCACAATTCCACTGCGCACGACGTCAAGCAAGCCATTTCGCAATGAGAGTGGGTACACAGAAGTCTTCCTCGTGCTTTTTGGCTCGCTCTCTTCTCCTGCCTAAAAAATAAAGACGCATGTAGTCAAAGCAACATTTACTACAAAAACCACTTTAACTTCCAGACGTATATCAAGGTAAAAGAGTTTTAGTACTTACAAAAGATCTTGCAGGCGGTACGAACAGCGTCGGAGCTCTCCTAATATATGAGTGTGGCTTTTCGCGTGCACAGACTATGAACGGTGCTAGCTCGAGTGTGCATGCATTTTCGTCGCGTTGGTTGTGCACGTGGTTGAGCTCCGCCGTGCAGTCAAGAATGTCTTATTGTGATGAGTCGCGCGGTTCCAAGACGAGCAGTGGAGACGATGGTGTGTGTGTGTGTGGGGGGGGGGGGGGGGGGGTTGCTGGAGGGGAGAGAGTAATTTTCCTTTACACAGGTTTTGTGGTTCCGAGAAAAGTCCTCGAGCTGAAAGGTGGAGACAGGGAGGTGGAGGAGCAGCGAAGCGCGTAGCTGCGTGCGAGGGAAAACAGGTTTGAGAAAGTGACAACCAAAAAGAAAAAATAGCGCTTCGCGGGGTGGGGGTGGGGGGGGGGGGGGGGGTGGTTAGCCCGCTACCTAAAGAAAGGGCGCGGGCGGGAGAACAGGTAGGGAGATATGGGAAGACTTGAAAGAGAGAGGGAAAGGGGTCAAAACACGTGAAAAGGGTTTGGAATTTTTGGAGAATGAGTCACATGGCCACAGGCAGTACGGAAAGCAATACCTACAAGGAACAAGTGGATGGGAAACACGGAAGCGTCAAAGTATTGCTACAAAGCTGCAGCAAAAGCCCGAAAATTTTGAAGTGAAAAACTTGGAGCTTCAAGATGAATTTCGCCAAAACGAGTTCAGACACTCGCGTATTTTGTGGGGCCGTATGATTTGGCTTCTGTTAGTTCAAGATAGCTTAAAATGTTACCACATAACAAAAATATAAATCAAAAAAAATATCCAAGCAGAATGCGCGCTCTTTCATAGTTTCATGTACCGTACATGCGCCAAACAAGCTAGGTTAACATGCGTCTAACGCCAGTTGTCAGTCCATTTATTCAGTGGTCGTCGAAGAATCCTCAAATTGTTTGTTGGGGTGGAAGTTTCACGCAAAAAAAAACAAAAACAAACAAAGGCATGTTGAATTGTGGTTCGCAACTACTTTCGATGGTTTTCATCAATAAAGGTGATGTTCGAAAGAAAAAAAAAACCTGCGAGTAAATATGCAAAGACGTGAGCAAGAGCTATATAGCCCCCAATGCAAATTACGCAACAGAAGAATAAAATGGTCAAAAACAACAATTTCCAACACAACGATTTGCAGAAAAGGAAAGAAATAGCAAATCAGAAAACACGGGAAAGGCGCGATCACAGGGCAAGACGTAGGAATCGCTTAGCACGTGTCCGCGTGCGTTTATGAAGCACCCGCCTAATATTTCACGAGCGCAACGCATAATTCGAAATTACGAGGCGACTGCTTCGTTTCTGGACGTTGCCAAAACTGAGCACAATTTCGGTTTAGCGAATGCACTTGCGCTAATCTATTACGTTTGTATCGCGATCTCCCTGAAGCAGATACCAGCTGCGTACTGCGGCAGTGAATTCCTAGAGCGAATAAAAAAAAAGTGAGTTTTTTATTCCAAAAATTTAATCAAATGAAACTTATTTGATTTTTGTTGAATGCACCTGTTGACAATTTTTGTTGAAGGCGTGTCGGGTGTAATCAGAACGTTAATTCTGATCAACAGGACTTCGATCGCAATTCTTCTAAACGTATTATTGCTGCTCACTGCGCAACCAGAGTGCAGCTTTTCCAACGGAATCATGGGTAGCTTTGCTCACAAACTGCAAAAGTGTTCGGTTAAAATATAATAATAAATAAAACCAAATCTTTGAACTCGCATGTTTTAGCGCGTTCGAAAATTATGAACTGCCGATATGGTACTCGACAATAAAAATAATTTTGAACCCATTTTAATGGATGACACAATGTTTACCAACCTTTGCCAGTATACTTTGAACACTGGATAAGCGGTGGCAATCCTAGGCCAATATAGCCAGCTCCCGGAAATGGCATAGCCAATTCTGGCAAAGAGTGGAACAACACTGGCTAACATGGCCCATGATAGCCAGGATTCGATGATGGCACAGCCAGCAATGGCAAACAGTGGGGCAATCCTGGCTAACCTGGCCCATGATAGCCAGGATCTAATTATGGCTCAGCCAATACTGGTAAAGCGTTGGACAACCAGGGCCATTGTTGGTTGTGTTAAGGAGTGGCACAACCAATATCGGATGCTCACTGGCAACTCTGGGCCTAGTTAGGGCCACGCTTTGCCAGTGGATTTCCAATATTGGCCCGCTGCCGTGTGCTACCTGGGGTTACGCGCGTTAAAGAGTCTTTTTGAAGCAATACACCCTACGTATAAAAACTGAGGTGCGAATGCTTTATTTCTTGAGGATTCCTATACCTTCGATATCTGCGGCGACGAAAATCTAAAAAAAAAGAAGCTAATAATATAGTTACTTTATTATGAAGGAGGGACGCATTTCTAAGCTAAAAAGTACGTTACGTGCAAGAGTGTTTTGAAAACGCTTCAGGCCATCAGATTTTATTATCGTTGTGGTAAGCTCCAACAGCTTGCTTCGCAACAAAGCCATTTTTCCAAGTTTGGGAGTAAGCTAATTAAGTTTCGGAAGCAACCGAACATGCTAATTTCGCCCCTGCACACACAGCTTGACCTGCGTATCGAGTCCGTGCATGCACCTACAGCTGTAGCATATTTCTCTAATCAAGCCGCCGCGGTGGCTCAGTGCTTATCTTAAAAAAAAAAAGCTGCGCCTTTGCTTACAATATTTTGAATTATATGTGCACGCCTACTTTCTTCTTGTTAATGTCGACTGACTGACTGCGTCTTAAGCAGGACGCGGTTTCAACGAATTGTGGCGAAAATCAACCGACGCCGGGCTCTGAAACGGTGACGTTGAAAACCGCGGATGCGCATTGCACATTACAGTAAAGGAATCGAATTACGCAGCTGGTCGAGGGTCTTGTGTGATTATACTGCAATGCACGAAGCTCCTGGCGTCGGCGCGAACGAAAGTTCGCACTGTCACAGAAGTTTGTCAACACACGTGCGCACTCACCGCAAAATAACCGCTCGCTACCCTACCAGATGAATTCGCGTCCACCTGGGAATAAATAATGGCTGCGTTTGGGCGAGTTGGTTAGACATGTTAAACCTGGAAAGCGCATAAAAACAACGGACAACAGAAAGAGACAGACACACGAGCGCTTACTTCCAACTGATTTTTATTTTCATGCGAGAGCAGAATATATGTACACTTCAGATCACCTGCGCATGCGAAGAAAACTCAAACAAGATACAATATTATCTGGCTGCACATGCAAAAGAAGAAAGATATGCAATCTCTTTCTCAGACAGCAAAATCGACGCACCACTTACACATTCATCGCCAGATCGTGCTATCTCACTTGCCTCAACAATTTCACGCGTTGTTTTACACTTGCTTTTATACAGAACTTTACATTGATGAAAGAGAGGACGACAATTCTTGCTTTTGCACTTGAGGCAATGAATGCTCAAATGCCCACCTTTCCTGTTTTCGACAACGTAATTGTGTTCACCTAATCTCTCATTCAGGCATCTACCAGTTTGGCCTATGTAATATTTACCGCAAGTCAAAGGCAACTTGTACACAACCCCTTCTGTGCATTTTACAAATGGTTTTTGGTGCTTGATCATGCAACCTGACTTCAGCCTGTTTATTGACGTGCTCTGTTTGCTTAGCGCACTCAGCTTACTTGGGGCAGAGAACAACACATTTACATTCACTCGGTTACCAATTTTTCTTAGGTTGTGTGACAACCTGTGCTTATAGGGTATGACTGCAAACTTTCTTTTATCTTTTGTCTTATCCGGCTCTTGCTTTGAGTTAGCATTCCTTTTGTTTGTTTTTACAAGTCCTTCTGCAACAGACACCAGCATGTGCAATGGGTAGCCAGCACCTTGCAACTTTCTTGACTGTAAAAAGATGCTTTCTTCAACAGAATGTGGGCATGACTTTTTCAAACAGTTTATGAAACCTAAACGAGCTATGTTACGTTTAATGAGTTTAGAATGCGCGGAGCTAAAAGGTAAAGGCAATTTTCCATCTCTGGGATGATAAGTCCAGCAAGTATGATCTGCAAAAAATGTTAATATGATGTCAAGGAAGCGTATGCTATTGTTATCAGGGAGCTCATGTGTGACAACAAGTGGAGATAAACAATTCGAAAAACAATCTAAAACACTTCCAACGGCCTCATCGAGGGTGATTACAGTTGTGTCTAACAAAATTAAAAAGTCGTCAACGTAACGAAATACATTTACCACCCCTACGTCTTTCAGGCAGGCAAAGAGCCTTCTGTCACATTCAGATAAAAACAAGTCACTTAAAATGGGAGCCACACTGGACCCTATACAAATTCCTTGCTTCTGTAAAAACAGGTCATCGCCCTACCTAACAAATGTAGAATCAAGATATGTACCTAAAAGTTCTAGAAAAGCGCCGACACTCACACCCACTGAATTCTGAAAATCAATTACACCAGAGTTCTCGATACATCTTTCAACGCACTGCAGCAAACCATTTTGGGGCAAAGAGTAGTAGAGGTCCTTTATATCTACCGAGAAAGCACTGAGACTTCTTCTTTCACTTTGCTTAAGAAAAGTAGTCACGCAATCGGAATTTTTTATTAAGAAGGGGTCGTCAACAACTAGCTGTTTTAGGCTCCTTTGCAGGAAGTCTGAGACTGATTTTTGCCACGTTCCCGCTTCTGAAACGATTATTCTTAAAGGACAATCCAATTTATGGGTTTTAGCAGAAAAAAACATGTCAAGACTTAGGCCTCTGGAATTTTCGATGGACTGAGCTAAACGGGTGAGATTGTGCGAAGTACACAACTTTTTTGCCTTCAGCCTAATTTTTGAAAGCTTAATGCCTTGCTGCTTGTGAAATACATTCTCAATCGCTTTGTCAACTTTTTCACCAAAAAGGCATCTTGGCATCACAGCAAAACCACCTTCCTTATCAGATGGAAGAACACATAAGTTGTCTTCCTTGAGCACTTTCAAAACATTTGAAAGGGACACCATTGGCCTTGTCTTCGAACACTTCTTTAAAACGTCGATGCCCTGCGACACACAGCTCCCTTGCTCACTTGTTGGGGCATGCTTCGAAACCGAACGGACCATGGCCAAAAGTTCTGGTTTAGATTTCTTTTGTTCCACGGCGAACTTTGGTCCCAACTGAAGCGTACGGCGCACATCTTCGGGAAGCGTTACCTCCCCAAACGTATGGACGTGGTTGTGCAACCTAGAATTCCGTTTAGGGACCAGTTGTCGAAGCCCAGGCAGGACAGTACTCCATAAGAACTCGGCGGACTGGTGAAGAACTCGTGCGAACTGCTGCCATTTTTTCCTTTCACTCGGCGGGCTCTCACCTGAGGAAAGCCTTGCTTGCAGACAGTCCTTGTACAGCCTTGCTTGTCTTCTCCATTCCGCGCGAAGTATCTTCAATATCCTTTTTCCATGACTAGCCGATGGTTGAAGTGATCCAAACAAGGACAAGACAGCCGGGGGCACCACGTTGCATCGAATACAAAATGAAAGAGCACGAGCTTGGCAGATGGCGTTTGCAGTGAGGGAAACCAGAAAACACGGATCCACATTCACACATGAAAAAGAGCCCATTGTACAAGAAATATAGTTCAATAATGGCTGCGTTTGGGCGAGTTGGTTAGACATGTTAAACCTGGAAAGCGCATAAAAACAACGGACAACAGAAAGAGACAGACACACGAGCGCTTACTTCCAACTGATTTTTATTTTCATGCGAGAGCAGAATATATGTACACTTCAGATCACCTGCGCATGCGAAGAAAACTCAAACAAGATACATATATCGTATGTACATATCATATAGATACATATGTACATATATTCTGCTCTCGCATGAAAATAAAAATCAGTTGGAAGTAAGCGCTCGTGTGTCTGTCTCTTTCTGTTGTCCGTTGTTTTTATGCGCTTTCCAGGTTTAACTGGGAATAAAATAGCCATGATAATGCATGATGCTTGAACTGGTGCTTTAATGCGAGCATTAAAACGACAACAGCACACGGTCACGGTTCGACTTTCCAACCCACTTTCGAGTGCCGATTATTGCGATCATCAGCGCCAGACTTCAAGCGAAGCTGAGGGCGCGGTAAGAGTAAGCTGGCGCTTATTGAAAGCACCTACATTTGGTCAAAGATCAGCTGTGAAAACAACGCAGCAGCTGAAGCTTGCCTGTTGAAATTCCACTCGCAAGAAGAAAGTACGCATAGCAAACGATGCACCAGCTCGACGAGCTCGACCGACACAAGTTGGAAACCGGAAGTTGTGGGCGCGGTGTTGCCAGACCGCCAAGCAATTTCGCATATCGTCTATTGGAAAAGCAAACGTCTTAGTCAAGCAGGACGCAAGCGCAATCTCTTTGCCTGTTGTGGTAGTGAAGGGAAACGGAACGCCGATGCCCGCTCTCATGGGACGAGACTGGCTGGAAAAACTGCAGATAAACTGGAAAGCAGTATACAGCCTGTCTACGGATAAGTCATTGGAGCCTTACGGAAAAAGTATCCCGAGGTTTTCAAGAGCACCCCGGGAGTCGTCAAAAACTTCGAAGCTCGCATCTTTGTAAAGGAAGGGTCTCAACCACTGTTCTCAAAAGCACGGCCAATACCATTTTCCATCAAAGAGGAAGTAGCAAAGGAACTGGAAAAGCTCGAGCAAGCCGGAATACTAAAGAGGGTCACGAAAAGTGACTGGGCAACGCCTCTGGTGGTGGTCGCGAAGAAAGGCGGCGCATGATTAAGGTTATGCGGCGACTACAAAGTCACGGTTAATCCTGATCTAAAAACTGACCATTACCCTTTGCCATTGCCGGAAGATTTGTATTCCATGCTCGCAGGAGGTACAATCTTTTGCGTTCTGGATCTATCACAAGCCTATCAGCAAGTGCCGCTTGCTGAGGAAAGCAAAGCGCTGTTAACCGTAAACACTCATCGCAACGAGGGCCGAGGAAGGGACCCGCAGATGGAAGCCGGTGATGCAGTTCTCGTCAAGACTACGAGAAGGGAAACCCTGTCATGGGAGGAAGCGGTCGTAATGCAAAGTGCAAGCGACTCTACGTTTGTAGTCAAAGTCGGTGACCAGTTTCGTTTTGTGCATATCGACCACTTGAGACCCAGCTGGATATCGGGTGCAAAGTCATAACTCCATCCGGACGTCGCAAAAGAAGCGCATCCTGAGTCCACTCCAAGTGCCGCTGTTCAGCGACTTTCCATCAGCTCCCTCGCAAAAAGATTCCCCTGCTGGCTCCGTGATTAGTGGTACCACTGCGGACAAGCTTGAGGATGCTCGCTTAGATGACGCCACTTCAAATGAGGAACCGGCATCGCAGCCTGAGGCAAGACACATGGCAGCGCAGCCTTCAAGTTCCACCGCATCAACCATGGCTGCACCCGAAGAGGCTCATTTGCGAAGAAGTAATCGCACAAGACGTCCTCCTGATCGCTATCAAGTCTGCAGTTATGAACGCGGAAAGAAACGCGTGTAGCTTTGATTAAGGAGGAAGGAATGTTCTGTATCAGCCAGTCGGTCTGATAACATTGTAACGGAAATGACGTGTGCCTGACCGGCATGCAGCGTTACCTATAAAAGGACGCTGCTGCCTCGAATAAAGAGTTTTTTGCGTTGCTGCCACAGAAGCGTCTGTCTGCTGCTTAGAACAGAACACGCGGTATCACTCTTTCCAGCTTCGTAAACAGAGTTCCATTCTACGCTACCAACAGCACAACGAAAAGTCTCAAGAAAGCCCGCTTTAATTTCTCGTATATATTTTGTTTGTTTCACTTTTTTAGCGATTTGATAGGGTTTCCTTGCTAACATAACAGTTCCGAAATGGTGTATTGGTGTATTGGGGTTTAACGTCCCGAAGCAACTGAGGCTATGAGGGACGCCGTAGTGAAGGGCTCCGGAAATTTCGACCACCTGGGGTTCTTTAACGTGCACTGACATCGCACAGCACACGGGCCTCTAGAATTTCGCCTTCATCGAAATTCGGCCGTCGCGGCCGGGATCGAACCCGCGTCTTTCGGGTCAGCAGCCGAGCACCGTAACCACTGAGCCACCGCGGCGGGGCAGTTCCGAAATGGTCACTAAGACTAGTACACACGGCACTTGCGTTCACTAAATCTGCATTAATATTTGTGTTGAACACATCTAATAATGAGGAACTGTCTGGAGTAACACGAGTGGGTTCTACTATGCCGTTCCGAAAACCGTTTGCATCGATGGTATTACACAGCTTCCTTTGGGAGTATGTCGGCACGAGCATATTCCAATTTATACCGCCGCCTAATACAGATATAACCTATTGTCCATGACGTAACTGAATAAATTCTCAAGAAAATGAATGAAATTGTCGATTTGGCAGCAGCGGCAGCAAGCCGTAAACACCATTTGAAAAACTGCTCTTTTGCAGTGCCGTCTACTTCGAGGCCTCACCGAACGAAGCGCTGCGTCGACTTCTGGCTGTACATTTCACGGATCCGCCCCAGTGACGAGGGATTTCCTGGCAAGAAGTCATCTGCACATGCGCACCCAGCCAGCTCGACCCAAAAAAAAAGCGGAGCATCTTCGGCCGCCCGTCATTTGGCAGCAGCGGCAGCAAGCCGTAAACACTATTTGAAAAACTGCTCTTTTGCAGTGCCGTCTACTTCGAGGCCTCACCGAACGAAGCGCTGCGTCGACTTCTGGCTGTACATTTCACGGATCCGCCCCAGTGACGAGGGATTTCCTGGCAAGAAGTCATCTGCACATGCGCACCCAGCCAGCTCGACCCAAAAAAAAAGCGGAGCATCTTCGGCCGCCCGTCATTTGGCAGCAGCGGCAGCAAGCCGCGAACACCATTTGAAAAACTGCTCTTTTAGAGCGCAGCTCTTTGGCGTTCGTTCCTGGGTTTCGCGTCGTCGTCGTCGTCGGCGTTGTCGTCGGCGTCGGCCTCGTAACCAGCTCCGCCCCCCTTTCATCCGCAGCTAGGGTTCACTCACTATCGGCGTCAGCGGCATCAGTCAGTCGCTGCTATCTCTTCCCTCCTCCCTTTATCGTGTTGTCCGCGTCAGCGGCATCAGTCAGTCGCTGCTATCTCTTCCCTCCTCCCTTTATCGTGTTGTCCGCTTGCTGCGCGTGCTTCTGCCCCCATCGTTTGCCGCTGGGTGTACACGCCGCCCCCCTCCCCCCTCTTCCTGCGAGTCTCCGGTTGTCAAAGCGTCGGCTCGAACTTAATTCCTTTCTTCGCTCCTCCTCCAATGCAACCCCTGTGCGGTGGCAATCAGAGAGCCAGATCGGTGGCGGCGGATCTGTATATGTGCACCGCCCGAGCCGGAATTGCCGCTGCCGTTCGCCCTGTGCGGTGGCAATCAGAGAGCCAGATCGGTGGCGGCGGATCTGTATATGTGCACCGCCCGAGCCGAAATTGCCGCTGCCGTTCGCCACTGCGAAATTATCTGCCAGTTCTTTCTGAGCCATGAGCGAGACGACCGGTGGAAGTCCTCCGTCTGCTAAAAAAAAAATTCTGTGATAGCGCATACATGTGTTGCTCGATTTCTTTGCCTCAATCTATCGAAAAGGTGAAACAGCTTATTTGCTGCGCTCAAATTTCGCATTAGGAAGTAACGTAATCGTCGGTAATTTTTTCAGGTTAGTATCCCTATGTTTCCATAATATCCATTTTAATAGTATTTCTGCTGCTGCTGCTGCCATTTGCTGACATTTGTTGACATTTGCTATGCTTTTTGCATTACTGAGATCCATTTTGCGAGTACTTCTGTACACTTCAAGCAATGTCTGATTCCTGTAGCACGTGTGATGTGATCATCTCTGAGGATGAACCATTTGTGGAATGTTCCAAATGCGAGAGCAACTATCACTTTGGAAAATGTGCTGGTCTTACTGAAAAGACCTTCAAATCGAAGTATAAAGCCACAAAGAAATCGTGGCAGTGCCCATCATGCAGAAGTGCAGGAAGTAGCAACACATGTAGTAAAGAGAGTAGTGGCTCTGAAACAGATATCAAACTTGCGCTCTTCTCAATTAACCAAAAGTTAGAACGGCTGATGCCCCTGACAGAAAAAACTGAAAGCATGGAGGAGTCTCTTAGCTTCATATCTTCGAAGTTTGATGAATTTGAGCAAAAGGTCGGCCATCAAGAGGCTCATATCATGGACCTAAAAAAGAGGATATTGGAGCTTGAGAAAAAGGATGACTTAAATCAGGCAGCACAAGCTCAGTTTGAAAAGGAGATACACGATCTTGAATTTCGAAGCAGGCAGCTGAACTTGGAACTGCATGGCATACAAGAAGTGCAGGATGAGGATCTAACAGTCATATTAAATAACGTGGCTGATAAACTTCGAGTGCCTCGCTTCATGGAATCGGAGATAGCAACTGTTCATCGACTTCCCGCTAAACGTGATAAGACGCCAGGCATCATTGTGCGTTTTGCGAAGCAAGCTACAAGAGAAAACTGGTTGAAGAATAAGAAGAACCTAAAAGATAGCGACCCGCCCATTTTCATGCAAGAAAATTTAACACGCAGAAATAGAGAACTGCTTCAGGCAACTAAAGTCTGTGCCAAAGAAAAAAGGCTATAAGTTCACTTGGTATGTCAATGGAAAGGTTTTCGTTAGGCGAAGTGAGGGAATGAGTGCCATTCATGTGAAGTGATTTGGATCGGCTGTAGCACTCAGCATGGTATCTTTCGAGTTTCTTCTTGAAACATAATCGACATGCAGCAGATGTATTATCTGCCGAGTGACTTTAACCGCACTGCTTCGTGTGTTGCGCCGACAACGCTTAACGCTATTCACCTGAACGAACGCTCTGTAAAAAACAATATAATGGGTTAAAGGAGTTCTTTGGCGAATTTTCATTTGCTTTTTCTTTGATCATGCTCAGTGAGACTTGGAGCACAGATGATTCCGACGTTTTCTGGATGACCAACTACAAAACTTATTACTTGAACCGCTCCGGCCTCCGGGGGGGTGGAGTGGCTTTACTGGTGTCAGATGACATTGAATGCGACAAGTTGGACTCGTACAGTCTTATTACTGAAGATTTTGAAGTGCTATCAGCCTGTACTGACAGGTTCGTGTTTTCGGTTTGCTATCGTCCACCGAAGGGAAATATGGTTAGGTTTTTGGAATTTTACGACTGTTTTCTTTCATTTATAACAGATAACAAATACACTCTAATAGCTGGAGGTAATTTTAATATCGATATGTTGAAGGATAACTCCTCTACTAGAGACTTTAACGCAGTCTTGGCCTCGAACGGATTTATTAATCTTATTAACGATCCATCAAGGGTAACACAAGAAAGTGAGTCACTTCTTGATCTGCTGATTACGAACACTTCCCAACGGATAGTTGAGTCGGGCGTAATATCATGTGCGATCAGTGACCACCTTCCAGTGTTTGCATGCATAAATAAGACTAGACTGGTAAAGTACCGACAGGAGAAAGCGAAGTACCACAGTATAACCAATGCTACCCTCCATTCATTTCACAGCTCACTGGAGTAAGTTGAGTGGGATAGTATTGACATTACCAGTGACGCAAATGAGGCTTACGATGAGTTCCTCCGAGTATTTAAACAGCTCTACCATTCCTCTTTCCCGCTAAAAGTGCGTGCAATAAAGCGTAAAACTCGCAAACCTTGGATATCTTCTGAGTTGCGCCAAGAAATTAAAACGAAAGACAAACTGTACAAAATCTTTTTAAGCACACGTTCAACAGATGACCTAAGCATTTTTAAGAAATACAGAAATAGATTAACAAAAAAACTACGTCTCGCTCGTGCGGAATACTTCGTGACATTTCTTGAAATTAAAAATGGTCGTCACGATCTGTTGTGGTCAAGGTTGAATTTCTTACTGAGGCGTGAGCAACCACAGGCTGCCCCGCGGGCTTTAAAGCTTGATAATAAAGATGTATCCGGCAGAGAGTTGGCAGATGCCTTCAACAACTTTTTTACCACCCTTGCCCATAACACCCCGTCTAGTGATTTCAACACCTATTTTAGCTCTTACAATAGGGACACAATATTTCTGAACCCAGTTACGACAGAGGAGGTTATATCAGTCGTACAAAACCTAAATAACAGCCATAGCTGTGACATTGACGGCATTCAAGTGAGTTCAAGAAGAACAGCGCGAAAAGACAAGGACCACAGGAAGATACACAAGTGAGGCCTGTCAAGCATGTTATAAGAGTTATTGCCCCTGTTCTTGCAGATATATTTAACTTATGCTTTAATACGGGCACATTTCCTAAAAAAATGCAAATAGCCAAAGTAACGGTTTTGTATAAGAAAGGAGACCGCAATGATTTAGGAAATTATAGACCAGTATCGATACTCCCAATCTTCTCGAAAGCTTTTGAAAAAGTTCTATATACACGGTTGTCTGATTTTATTGATAAACATGACCTTTTGGCACCTAATCAATTTGGGTTTTGTAAAAATAAATCTGCCGAGTTAGCACTACTCGAACAAAAGGAATGTATACTAACACAGTTTGAAAATAAGGCCTTTGTTATTGATGTCTTCGTGGACTTCTCGAAGGCATTCGATTTAGTAAACCACAGTGTACTCCTGAAAAACTTGGAGCGTGGTGGTATTCGTGGACTGGCTCAGATGATCCTGAAATCATATCTTTCGCATAGAAAACAGGCTGTAAGCATTGACAATGTGACATCTGAACTAAAACTTGTTACTTCTGGCGTTCCCCAGGGTAGTATATTGGAACCATTACTTTTTAATATGTACCTAAATGATATCTCCAACATTAACTCCGCCGCTAAATTTATTATCTACGCTGACGACACTAGCATCTTTTTTACTGGAAATGATCTTGATCTCCTTGTTCGGGAATGCAATGACACTTTGAATGAATTAGAAAAGTGGTCCGAATCCAGATACATGCGTATAAATCAGAAGAAAACAAAAGCTGTTATATTTCGTCCTAAAAACAAAGTACTTCCTTCCCCCATCGAGATTAAACTAAACTCACGACGTATAGACATAGCTGAACAATTTAAATGCCTTGGAGTAGTTTTTTCTTCCAGCATGTCTTGGGAACACCACACGGACCATATTGTCACGAAACTGGCTCAAATAACCGGAGTCATAAGTCGGCTCAGATACGTCATTCCAAGAACAGTAAAGTTACTCCTCTATAATTCACTTTTCTACTCCTATTTAAACTACTGCCATCTAGTGTGGGGCACAGCTACGGTTAGCTGTCTTCAGCGTATCTACATTTTTCAGAAAAAGTTTCTTCGTCATGTTTACAATGTCCACTGGGACTCGCCAAGCAAAGATCTCTTTCTACAAAGTGGTGTGCTAAAAATACACAACTTGTATAAATGTCGCTTGAGTGTCCGGTTCAAACTCGAAACACGTAGAAATGTAAACCACATACGTAAACTTGCTGAACTACATACCCGAGATGCAAGCTACACAACAAGGTATGCGGAGACATGGATAGTCCCGACCCCACGGTTAAACTCGGGTAGAGAACGCCTGCAGTTCACTCTTCCGTCCCTGCTAAACGCGTATGTATATAATAATTTTGACCTTTTCAGTTCGTCAAACAGGTATTTGCGTGCTTTGTATGCTAGCTTGTAGGATTTTTGTTTTGTGCTTTTTTTTCTTTTTTTTCTTTGCTGCCATTACCTGTGTCTACCCAATGTGAATATTGTGTCAATATTGTATAATGTTCTTTCGTTTTATCTTGTACCTGCTCATTATTGTATACTTCTTATCACGCTTTGCAACTGCATTTTGTATTAAAAGCCTTGCTGTCAAGCTGCTGCCAAGCGAAAGGGGGCTGCGGCTTAGTCAAGCTGTCTCTCACAGCTTTTTCTGCGCCTCCGCTGTCTGTATCTTTACAAGGCAGAAATAAAGAATTTGAATTTGAAATTGCCAGAGGGCGGCTGGTATAAAACGCAACAGGCACTCACTTCTGCTCGTAAAGTAAGCACTTCATAATCTGGAGTGACTGCACAGAATTCGGCCACTTCTTCACAGATAGTACTTTCTTGCACGAAAATAGAGAGGCCTCTCCCCCCCCGCCTATCCAGACGATTTCGACAAAATGATGTCTGATAGCCAGGCAGAGTGAAAGCACGTGAATCTTTGGTGTACCATGTTTCTGTGAACATGATAACAGAAAAAATTACCGACGATTACGTTACTTCCTAATGCGAAATTTGAGCGCAGCAAATAAGCTGTTTCACCTTTTCGATAGATTGAGGCAAAGAAATCGAGCATCAGATGTATGCGCTATCACAGAATTTTTTTTTTAGCAGACGGAGGACTTCCATCGGTCGTCTCGCTCATGGCTCAGAAAGAACTGGCAGATAATTGCGCAGTGGCGAACGGCAGCGGCAATTTCGGCTCGGGCGGTGCACATATACAGATCCGCCGCCACCGATCTGGCTCTCTGATTGCCACCGCACAGGGCGAACGGCAGCGGCAATTCCGGCTCGGGCGGTGCACATATACAGATCCGCCGCCACCGATCTGGCTCTCTG